>NC_056734.1:546295712-546513212 GCF_019279795.1 Protopterus annectens | reverse complement strand
CCTTTGACAAAGCCAAACTGGGATGGATCCAAAGTCTGCAAATTCCTATGTCTTTATTTATGAGGTCCATTATGATCCTCTCCATGGCTTTGCAGATAAGGCTTGTCAAGCTAATGGGCCAGTAATTTCCAGGGTCGGTGGAGGCACTGCCTTTGTGAAGTGGGACCACAGTTGCAGTGCGCCACTCCCTGGGTATGTATCCAGAGGTAAGACTATGATTAAACAGCTGTCCTAGCTGTGGGTTTAATTCTCGTTGAGTTCATGGAGCACACAGCCGGGACACCATCAGGTCCCATGGATGCTGTGTTTTTGCTTTGGAGAGCAGTTCTCACTTGGGCGTTGGAGATGTTTGGGGGCTGCAATCGCTGGTATAGATATCTCTCCTTTTGGGGGAGGGGAGAAGTTTGCACTGAACCTGTCAGCCAGTATGTTGGCAATGTCTGTAGGATCAGTAATCTTCACATCATTTTGAACTAGTTCTGAGCATATCTGGGAGTTTCCTCCCAGGTTTCTAACATAGCTAAAGAAGGCCTTATGATTGTCTTTTGAGTCTTTAGCTATTTTTCTCTCAAAATTTGCTTTGGATGATTTTATGAGAGCTCTTAGTTTTTTACTTATAGTGATCAAGGGTATCTTACCTTTTAAGGATTTTGCTCTATCTTGTAGTAGCTTCCTCCTTTTGTTGTAGAGTTTGTTTATGGCTGGGGTCCACCAGACTGGACGCTTGCCTTTGGTACAAAGAGTCTTTGTTTTGCTTGGGATTGCCTTATCCATGCAGTCCTGCAGGTGCTGGTAGAAGGCATTTGTAAGTGATTCAGTGGCTTGAGTACTGTTTTCCGCCAGCTCGGGGGCCTTAAAGGAGACCAAACTAGTCTTTAGAAGTGTGAAGTCGGCTTTCGAGAAGTTCTTTACTGTGGTCTTTTTTATTTCAGGTGGGGGTGGGATGAGGACCTCCAGCGAGATTAGTTTGTGATCTGATCTCACCAGTGAGGGGTATACTTCTGGTGTTGAACATTGTGCTCCCATGTTCGTGATGATGAGATCAAGTATGTTTTCTCCTCTTGTGGGGATGGTGACTAGTTGTTCCATGGCATTTGAGTTTATGAATTCCAGGAACTTTTGGGCTAGGGTGTTTGGGCTTGAGTAGTGTTCCCAGTCTATATTAGGGTAATTGAAGTCACCTAGTATGATGGTGTTTGGTGATACATTTATCCCTCTAGTGTTTTCAGGAAAGCCATGTGAGGTTCCTGAGTTTGTGAGGGTGGCCTGTAACATGCTACAATTTGCAGAGCAGTCTTGCCTATGGTTAATTGCACCTGGATGGTCTCCGATGCATCGTGTGTTGCCACCAGTCTTGAGGTGTGGGTGTCCTTGATGAATATGGATACCCCCTCCTTTCTTGGTATTGTCCGGATTTTGGGCCGGAACGCATGATAAGAGGTAAAACCTGATAGTGCTGGGGTGCTCTCAGGAGCCTTGAACCAGGTTTCTGTCACTGCACAGACATCGATGTTCTCCATACTGAGAAGGGCCTCGAGTGCGTGCATTTTGAGATTTAGACTTCTGGCATTGAGCAGCATTACCCTTAGTTTTTTCCTTTTTGTGTTCTAGGGTGGTAGGTTTAGAATTTGAGCCTTGCCTAAAAAGGCACTATGGGGTGGCAAGAGCCTTTGCCAATATCCGGAATCCCAGGGTGACAGGTGCAAGCCGTCCCTTGTGAAGCAGCGTGGCTTGTCCAGCATGTCATCCCAGGCAGACAGACATTGGATCCCCTTTGAATGACACCAGAGTTTAAGCCAATTGTTAAAGCTGATCATCTTATCTCTGTATTGTGGCATCATTCTTGGTGAAGGTAGGATACTGCTCAAGGTCAGAGTCATACCTGCCTGGGCTACATAATCAGAGAGCTCCTCAATGTCTCTTTTCATGTAGTCAAGGAGTGCCTCAGGTCGTTTACACCAGCGTGGACAATGACTGAGTCGTATTTGTACCTGCTGTTGAGAGACCTGAGTGCTTGCGTTATGTGGCGGATTCTAGCGCCCAACAGGCAGCTTACTGTGACCTTCTCCTTACTCAGTCTGGTGAGCGGGACGTCAGTGTGTCTGACTATGGAGTCACCAATGACTAGTGTGTCTAGCATTGTGTTTGGCCTTAAGGGCTGTGACTGTTTGACACTCTGACTGTGAGGTCTATGTGTTGCAGGTGTTGTGTTCTGAGGTGGTGGTTGTTTGGGTGTCTGCTTTCATGGCCTCTGCTGTTTTGGTAGATTTTTGATCAGAGCCGCCGAGTATGTCTTTGTGTGTTTGTGTATGATTTGAGGTTGTGATGGTATTATGTGAGACTGGGTCTATAGTGTGTGTGGTAACCTTCTCCTCCTGACTGGTCTTGCCAGTCCTATGTTGAGAGAGCTCAGCCTCCAGTTTGGCCGTATAGTTGCATCTCTCGCATGTATTTGTGTTTTGTGGGAGGAGGAGGGTTGTCTGTGTACATGAGGCAATTGTAACATTGCCTCAATATTCCCAGGTTCACCAGCTGAGCAGGAGAGGACACTAGCAACTGATCCCTCGACATGCTAGAAGGACTAGACAAAAACTTTAAAGAGATTCGGGGGACGTGGGTGACCGAGAAATGGGGGTTTGCCTTTTGGGGTGCTATCTATAAGAGTGCCGTATCAAGGTAATAAGTACTGTAGGAGCAAGTGCTAGGTTTAACAGATAGAGAAAAGTCTACTTGGAGTCAAGTAGAGATGATCTTTTTAGGTATTAGAGAAAGTGCTAGTAACAGGGATGCTTAAAGGTAAGATTGAAAAGAATGCACTCTGCAGTGTGCACTAGAGAAGTTAGATATGAAAGTAGGTAACTTGAGTTTTACCTGTTTAAAAAGTTAAGGTTTAGTGGAGAGTTACTATTTTTAAAACAGCAAGATGGACTGAAAGGGGTGGTTACTTTTGTATTTTGGTACTATGAAATACTGTAGGATGGCCAATAAATTTAAATAATTGAAGGGGTGGGATTTCAAAAGTTAAGGCTGTCATTATGACCATCTGGGAATGCGGACATCAACAGGGATGCTGGCAGTTAAGATGTACATACCTGTGAACCTGTGTGTTTAAAGTAGGAATCCATCCTGACCTGGAGTATGCCCATCTGTGGCATGGATGACTACTACCACTATACAGGGTTACAATGGCCATGCCCATACACAGAGGCACATAACTGACACAAGGTGTCAATGGGCATACTCACACACTTAGTAGCACAGGGCTGTTCGGAATGCACTGTGTGTCCATTTACACAAGGATATACTGGTCATGCTCATACACTTAGTAGCACAGGGGACATGCTCACACACTTAGTAGCACAGGACTGGTCGGAATGCACTACTATGTGTCCGTCTACACAAGGATATACTGGTCATGCCCATACTCCTAGTAGCACAGGGCTGACTGGGATGCACTCTGATGCTAAACACGGAAGGCCACAGTGGCCATGCTATTACAGGTAGACATAAAGAACACATTGTAATGGGCTCTGGTGTTAGTAGTTGTCATTGTTAGCAGGAACACTGCTCTACATATATTTGACACCGGTCTTTTACACATCAGCTGTCATTCTGGGATGACACGGCTGACAATAGGCAGGCCTTTGTCACATATCACATGCATCCATGATACAAGGGAGTGTGGATATTACCCAAGTCGCATCCGCCCACACAGTGCCATTCCAAGGCAAATGCCCTAAACACAGGTTAACTCCCATACACCTACAGGACAACTGCATTGTTTTCTTATGTTAACCCGTGCTAGATGTGTAGCGTCCATATTCACAGCCGGTCACTGTAGCTCCAACAATGGGGAGTACTGACATCTGTGCAGTGAGGAACACCTGGCTGATGGCTCTGTAGTGCACAATAGCACTACCACCATATACCTCAGAACCTAGCACTACCACCATATACCTCAGAACCAGACATGTGGGCCATAATACAGGTACAGACCGCTCCAGGTGGTGTACCCACATACATAAAGGCCACTCACATGTACTGACTGGTCCCCCCGTGAAAGGCATCACAGATGAGCCATGTGCAGGCAACAGTGTCACATGCTGCATTCTAGGATGTAAACCTCAGACACCACCATGCCCTCGGACCACCAACATGCAACCATACATTTTGTATGACATAGAAGAGTACACCACCATGTGATCCTTGACCTGAGTACTGTACTAAGCTCTACATCAACTGTAGAGAGTACATATGTACTGACACAGTTGCATCATGTGTTATGCAATGCAATGATACCATACTACTGTCTGTGACCAGGTCAGCTGCACACATACCAGGGGCCCTTGGTACTTTCCACCATTAGCAGATGACTGTTGCTGTACACCAGTACACACCCTCATGTATGGATATGACATACATGTACCTGCCCTGGGTATGTACATGCCACACACACAACATACCTGTAAACAGCATAGCTGTTGTTGTCCTTTGTGCAAACAGGTGGCTACAGCCATTACACACATGCACATGGAATGTAGGTCCATGGCTGCTGAATGCTAACAGTACATAAGGTGTGATATCAATGTTGACAGAGGTAACATCCCCTCTGTACTGATCACCCATCATATCATACAACAGTCCATGTGTCATGTATGTCATTACACATATCCACCAATTACAATGCCTACAAACATGACCAAATGTCAGGATTGTAGGACCTACACACCTGTACACGTAGTGTTGTGCATTCAGATAACATGTGTGTGCAGTTGTTGATGTATGCAGGTGACGTGTAACCTAGTACATCATGCAGTTGCAATGCAGCCTCAACATTGCCAACTGTATATGGTGATATGCTGAATGTACAGAAAGATGTACCACAGGTATGGACAGATGTGTGGAAATAACTAAGTGATGGGGCATCTTTGCAGATGGATGTTTGCTGTGGACAGCACACAGGTGAGTCACAAGAGGTCCTAGAATACCCTGTGTAACCGGTAAGCAATGGTTTCATTAATTGAAGGACATAACACAACTTAGACAGCGGTCAGGGTGACAGCAAAGGTAAATCACTTGACACCTGTTAATAAATATGACGTCCCTAGTGTATATATCAGCACTGTTGCCACAGGAAGCGTCAGTACAGTTTTCAACACGTGCAGTACTGCTGTACATCTGACATACATATCATGAGCTAGGCAGGTCTGAGATTCACAGTACTGGCATGTGTGGTTGCATGTGTGTCCATATATGTCACGTATTGTGAGGAATACATCTCAATTGTTACTCACTCTCCTGTACACTAGTGTACACATCTGTACAGACTGCAATGTAGAAAGCAGGACATAGGCAGGGGCGTGTATCTCACACATGTGAGGTATCTGTATGTGCATGACATAGGTGTATTAATTACTGAATGCCACAGTGTGTAGTTGTAGGGCTGACTGGTCCCTGGGGTGAGGATGTATGTTACCATACTGAACTGATAAGACCCCTCCCACCATCCAGGTAGTGCATTCTACTATCCGTGTTGATGTCCCCGATCTTAGGCCGTACTGACTACCTGTACATGTGTATTCTCTGTGGCACGTCATGTAGGTGCACAGTACTGTAATGATGATTTTCACATAGGCAGGGGTCCTCATCCCACCAGTAGCAATTGTGTGCGAGTGTGTGTTACTGTGTCGGTGAATCCGTGAGTGTGTTACTGTGTCACTGAATACATGTGTGTCAATACCTGAGTGTGTGGGTGCTGTTGTGTGTTGACATCCTGTCATGGGTACATGTATTACTGATTCCCAATGAGGCATCACACTTCCCACTGGCCTCTACCCTTGTAATCAGCTAGACCACTCTCTTACCTCACTACTCCATGTAACTGTACCTGTGATGTCACCCTTTATGGATGTCACGTCTGTGGCCACAGTAGCTTAATACACAGCTAACATGCTCTTGGAACAGTAGACATGTTTGTAAGGTGGGACATTCTGACTGGTATGTGGCAGCTACATGGTGCATGCTGGTATATTCATACATACCTGTGAGTAGTCCACATTGACATATGGGACACTAACTGCAAACACTGACATCCGCCAGCGCGTGCAGTTAGACCTGAAGAAGGACAGCAGAACATCATGACCAACATGCAGTTACTGTTGTTACACAAGACACATACTGTTAACAGTATTGTACACCTGTACTACATGGTATATCTGCTGCCTGTCAACAGTCCTCAACATTTGTAAACTACACATATCTTCCTAGTCTGTTCACTCTGTGCATCACACCATATGACCATTTCCCTGCACCGATGGTGTGGATGTCAGGGATGCGGCACAGGCATCATCATATGCACAGGGTGTTAATGTTTGCTGGAGGCCTAGGCTGCACTGTTGTTACACAAGACACATACTGTTAACAGTATTATACATCTGTACTACATAGTATATCTGCTGCCTGTCAACAGTCCTCAACATTTGTAAACTACACGTATCTACCTAGTCTGTTCACCCTGTGCATCAGACCATATGAGCATGTCCCTGCACCGATGGTGTGGATGTCAGGAATGCGGCACAGGCATCATCATATGCACAGGGTGTTAATGTTTGCCAGAGGCCTAGGCTGCACCATTGGATGACATCGTGTGTGGGTTTGGGCCTTTGATCTAATTGGGCGTGTGTGGATGTTATGCATGTGTGTGTTGCGGTGCCCTACATATGTTTCCAGTGTGTGCGTGTATGTATGCACACAGTTCTTCCATGTGTCTGGCTTACACAGGGGTATTATTGACAGCTGCAGACTGTACAGGCGAGGTTTTACAGTTCACGGTGTCCAGCCATGGACATGTGACCTGTGCCTGCCAGGAGTTGCACGGGCACTACCAGGCAGAGGTGCAGATTGGGTACTGTCTGATGTTACTTGTCCACTGGAACCGGGTCCCTGTTGGGACCATCCCGGGCCACATGCACGTGGCCTGCTGTGTTGTGGTGTGGACAACACAGCACCAGAAGCACTTCTGCTGCTACTACCACTATGGGAGTGGGCATGTGAGGTAGCTCGTACACGTAGACCTGACACAGGTGATGTAGCAGGCCTACGTCCACGTGCCCGATACCTCACTCCTACCAGATGTTCCAACACAGACAGCTCACGCTCACGGATTGTTATGCCACGGTCAAGGAATCCAACCATGTCACCCAAAGCTTCAGCAATCTTCTGTTGAGCATTTACCATTGCCTGGATGTTGTTTAAAGAACAGACAGCAGCCCTCTGTAGCTTCTGATCTTCTCTGTTGCACCATTCAGCATGTGTCTGTGCCTCCATTACAGCCTGAAACATGTGTCTGGTGACACCAGCTGCTGTGCTCTGTCGTGCAGGAGCATGTTGACCAGAGGTCCTCTTACGAAGAGCACTGGCCATGTGCCTGTGTGGGGCACCACCAGTTTGGCTGACACCATGGTGTGCAGGCACACCTTCCATAGCCACCACACTTTCCTGTTCCAAGCTATGACGTGCCAACTGTCCTTCCTCTATGGCCACTGGTGTTGGGGTGTGTGCAGGTATGGGATCTGTGTGCGGGGATGAGGGGGATATATATGGAATCGCAACCAATGGCACAGTTTCAGCCCCTGACAACTCTGCCTGTGTCTCAATCATATGTTCATCATCACTGCTAGAGTCTGTGGGACCAGTAACATCAGATGTACTGCAGGAGGGCAATGCACCTACATCACCTGTGAGGGCAGACAAGAACTGTACATTACAATCTATACAATAGACACACACACAGACACATACGCATGTGATATGACAGAAGGCATGCAACATGCGTGTGATGCAGCAGACAGCATGCAGCGCAGACAATAATAATGGTAGTTATCATACAACCCTGGGTTGCACACAACAGCATGCATGTGTCATAGCAGACGGCATGCAAATTACACAGTCATAGTAGTAGTTAGCATACATCCCTGTGTTACACCATGTGGACCAGCACAGGTTAACAGTACACCTGCCTGATGTGTGGCATTTGACCTTGATAATCACATGTAGTATGACATGTGATCGGCTGACATGTTCAATGACATGCATACATGTTTAACACAATGGTGTCCTGTCAAATATACAGTGTGGCAATGGTGTACCAATGCAGTGTTGTCTGTCCACCCTACAGATATACTGCACATTTAGCTGATGTGCATGGCCATTGCAGGGAATCATGAGGTATCTCTAGTGCTATACAGTGTGAGTTACAGACAGGGTTCATAGTCATGACTGTGTTCAGATACAATACATATATACTGTGGAATGTGACCTACGTCACTGAGGTGTATACACACTAAACCATGATGTGGAAGTTGTGACACAGGTCACTGATGGGTGTACAGATGACACCGCTGCACATCTGCAACCATATTGCTGCTACCTGGCAACTATGGCCAGACATGGCAAACACATCGGTACACCATGTCCCACATGGCATCTGTGTACCACACACACACACACACATGGGGAGCTAGTTTGACATTGATGTCCAACACCAGCAATGGGAATGTACTGTATCTGTGGCCTGATGTGGATACTGTACAGGTGACTGCTGTCATGTCCAAACACCCTCAAGATGTTCAACACATCTTATGTGGTGGATTGATGTTACGCCTACACAAGATTTGCACAGGCCTGTAGGATGTCTAGTGTTCCACATCTACAATATGACCATTATACAAAGGCCATGGTTGAACCATGTGTAGCCATTGTACGACAGGGTGTACAACACGTCTACTGTGTGTGCTGCTCCATGTCTCTGACCATCCTCTGTGGCCATGTGTGTACATGTGTTGTCCAAATTATTGTGATGGACATCTATTTCACATGTCTGTGTTGTCCCATATCACATATATGCTCCACTGACAACAGGGTTATGCAGATAAAGGGTGGTATGTGGGATATGTTTTCAGGTTAGGTAGGCAGTGTAGCAGCCAGGCCACTAGATGTCATGGACATGTCAAGATAGCACATCACATTGTGTGACATTCATAGCATGGCTATGATCCACACCGGTGAATCCTGTGTGCTGGCTATACTCCAGCCCACTGTGTAGTACTGCTTGTATTCACCACATGTGTAGATCTGATCTGTAGTACATCCCTAAAGTGAACAGCACCTCCACCATTGTATGCACAGCTGTCCACACATCTGGCAATGACAGTTTGTGAGGATTCATGTCGGTGAGATGGCTGGGTAGTAGTGATGCATTGCAGGTCCGACCTGTATATTGTGACAGGACCATACATTATGTGTACATGTTGTAAATGGCCACATGGCAGATATATTTGTGCATTATGGTTCCTGGTAAATAATAACACTCACCTGCAATGGGCTGCTGTTGCAGCGGAATGCCAGAGGTACCTAAATAGGAGTAACACAGCAGTATGAGCATAATCCACCCCTGTATAAACGCTACAGGATGCAATGTAAATAACACATACACCAGTACATTAGACTATACTGTGGTGTATGCACATGTGTGCATACACAGAGTAGCATACTATAATATGCCTCGTGTGTATACATGCCTTGCATATGATGCTACATTACCTATTGTACAGTGACACATGCAACTATATGGAATATAGTTGTTATAGGTGCAGTACTCACTTACCAGGCAACTCCAGGCTCAGTGGTTGAGAGACACCCACCTCCACAATATCGGCTAAGGCTTGTGGATGTGGTTCTGCAGGTGTCCCCAGGTTGGCCAGTAGCTCCTCGGTACGTGTGAGTGGGGGCTGGCTTGGTGGTCCTCCACCTGTTGCACCTTATTCCCTGGTGATTGCATTCGCACGCTGTTTCTCCCATCTAATGAGGTCTGTACAGTGTCTGTGCACCTGCTGATATGTGCGGTTGTGGCCACCCACATCATTAACCCTCCTGCAAAGTTCCATCCACAGGGCATCCCACTGTGCATCCTGTGGCACATGGCTGAACAGGATATTGTGATTGTCGAGTAGGTATGGGATGAGGGCCTTATCCTCCAAGCGGGTAAAAGGGGGTAGCCTTGCACACTGCATACCTGGAAGACATAATGATGGAGACAGGTCACAGTAACTCACAGAGACATACAGAGCTACAGCTGAACATACATGTGTATCACATTAAGTTTAAATAGTTGTATTTGCAAACCTACATGAAACTGACATGTTTGTGTCACACACATGACACACAATGTTGAGTGGATATTATCACCATATATGTGTGTGTGTGTGTCACCTGATTACATTGCTCATACTCCATGTGGTTGCTGTCTTGATGTGGGCATGTCTGTTTGCCTGTACTGGTGTTCCTACCTATCAGCACATGGCTGGATGTGTCCACATTCATGCAGTTGACCTTAATGCTGTGTATATGTCACATATAAGGATGTACTCCACCTTAACAGACATGACCTGTGACCCTGCAGACTTGCTCACATAAGGTTTTACATGTATGTGTTCTGCCATATACATCTACATGGCACTGTACAGCGATTCAACATCTTGCCATGTATCACCTGTATTGCACATGTGATACACATGGGACACTGGCTAGCCAGATGGTATTTGCAGGGATGGATATCAACTATAGCATGTACAGTCAAAGTCAACTAGTGGGCTATATGCCATGGGCCATGTATGAATCTAGGATGAAAGGTTACCTGGCAGTAGCCAACAGGCGGGTCTGTGGGGCCAGGTGGAGCAGTGCCACATTACTGATCCACAGGGTTAATGATACATATACCATGTGTTACCATGCAGTCATCACACCATGTCTGAGAGGGGAGTGATTTGCAGCTTTGACGGACAGGAATACATAGTATGGCAGGACTATGTCAAGTGTATGGGACAATGATCTGTCCAGCATGTGGAAGGTGGATGTCCATGAAGTATGTGTTCGAGATCAGGATGAGTACATGTAGCATGTCCAACATCACTGGGTTGGACATGGATTTATTCAGGGTATGCATCATGCTACATAGTGGAGATGGGGAATGGGAAGGCTGGTGTAGGCCATCTGCACATGGCCAATACCCCTTAAAGGAAATATGTGATCTGATATTGGTCACTTGAGTGTTGTGTATGGCTGGATAATGATCTCTATATTCATGAATGGCACCCTATCATTATTAGGGTTGCCACATATGACTACCTGATAGGTGTGGTTACGTAGCTATCACAGGAAAGACAACTGCCCAGCTGCATCCCTCACACACAAGTGTCCATTATGTTGACCACTGCCTAGGTGGTAGTTCATGGGTACATGGTTATTAACATAGAGGTGACAATGCAATATGTAGCTGTCAGATTGTGGCCATATGTCTCACACACACCTCACCCACAAAGCCCCTTCTGTATGTTGTCCACAACACTCCTGAGTCAGCTATTGCTCCTAGGTCATAGTCATTCGCATACCTCAATAGGCAGATGCCTTCTGTTTGTCTGTGAGATATGGAATACAATGAGGGGGAATAAAATTAATTAACCCTGACGTACTGTAGCTGCCACTGGTGTGATGATCATGTATTATTGAGACACCTTCTGCAGTGTTGGTTCTGCCAGCAGTCCTGTTGCAAAACACTCCTGTGACATAAGAATGTACATCTAGTATACCGAGTGTAGGTGGTACACAGTATGGGTGATGATGTCCTATGACCTGGCAAGGTTATGATATGCAGTGTGACATCAACCATACTGTCATCTACATCTGTAATGCTGACATCACTTAATTGATCAAGGTTCATGGCCTTCCAGACCAGGCTCAGCAGGGTAGTAGTAAAGTACTTCTCATTATCAGTGGTGTCTCCCCCTTTGTGGGTTGTGATACCTGTTGGTGTGCACCATTCAGTGTGTACACAACCTGACATGGAGCTATGTTTTACATGATGTGTATGTGGAGAGCATCTTGTTTTGCCATATGTGCATGATACAACCTGTGATGTGGACAGGTCCCATGCAGCCTGAGTGCAGCTTGTATCTGCATAGTTGTGGGTACAGGGGCCCTGTGGTGTACATGGATATATGCTTGTGTACCTGTTGGGGGGAGGGGGCTGTGTGTTTACGTTATCCAAGACCCTATCTGGATTGCTTATTCATGCTAAGCACTTGTTCAGGACTTGTAAGCTAATAATTACTATAGCACTCAATCTTCCTCATTACCTAGAGGTAAGGGTGAACAGGTTTTGTACATACTTTTCTCACTTGCTTAGAGTAATTTAGTTCTTGTACTCACTTCCCTCACTTATCTAGGTGAATGTAGTTCTATATTAAGGCATGTCCAAGAGTCAACTGCCAGTGTTCTCACCTGTCTATCTGATGAATCTGGACATCTTGAGGCAATGTACACATTGCCTCATGTACACAGACAAGCCTCTCCGCCTACCACCCAACACTACAACCTGTGAGAGATGCACTCATCTAGCCAAACTAGAGGTAAAGGTCTCTCCAACCAAGCCTGACCCTGACTGTCATGTGGAGAAGGTACACATTCGCACAACACCACACTCATCACATAAGTCTCACTGAATCTACCCCACCATTAACTGGGAAAAACTACTCGTGTACCAACACATTAGCTCAATGGTTTCTGGAATTCATAAACACCAATTCCCTGACTCAACATATCCACACACCCACCAGGGGCAACAATATCCTAGACCTAGGCATTACCAACATGAGTAACTGGTGCTCCACACGTGAAGCCAACTCCTCGTTGGTCCGATCAGACCATGTGCTAAACAGCATTGATATCCACATCCCACATCCACCCCCATTAAGGGAACCACAATATAATATGTCTACAAGGCCAACTACATGCTTCATAAGACAGACTTGGTGGACGTCATGACACCCATGCAGATGGACAGTACTGTTACAACTGCTGAATCCTACATAAATGCACTCTATAAGCACTTACACAAGTGCATGGCTTGTGGTATCCCAAACAGAACCAGGATGCTATACTCTTAATTAGCGAAACCAATCTGGTGCTCCATAAACAAAATGTACTACAGGAGGAAGACACTGTTGCAAACGAGAGTACAATCCCATGCAAGGAGAAGCTCCCTGGCCAGCCTCAGTAAGAAGGTGAGATCCCTTATAAGATCCTCCAAAGCTAGCTACGAAAACTAAAACGCAACTAATACCAACAACAACCACAAAGCATTCTATAGCTATGTCACATATCTCGATGTCAACAACCAGATATGCTGTGAATTGCAGCACAAAGGCATGAACATTACAGAAACAATTGATATTGGCAACATCCTAGCAGATCCCTCTCAAAGCTGCACACTCTAAAGGCAATATCACAGCATCCAGGTGACCGGACAACATCTCAGGCTGCATTTTACATGAACTTCAGAACGTACTGTCTCCCCACCTATGCCCCATGTTCAATAATAGCCTCACATCGGGCATAGTGCCCCCTGAATGGCACACAGCAACAGTTATCCCACTCCACAAAGGTGGCGCCACAACGGACCACAGGACCTATTTCCCTATAGGTCTGACTAGCCTGGTCTGCAAGGCTATGGTGCACATCATGGATCACAGTCACAGCCATTGGGTGCCTCCAAACCTTTGACCCCTCCCTGTTTGGCATTGTTAAGGGTGGACCATGCCTCCTAAACCTGGTGAACTTCTTAGAGACAGTTACCAAGGCATTAGATGAGGGTAAGGCGGTCCACACAGCCTACCTAGATCTCTCATAGGCTTTCAACACCATTCCTCCTTGTGGTATTATCAACATACCCCTCCACCTGAACATTAACCCCTATGTCATGTGATGGTTTGCAAAGTGGCTCACGGACAGAACCCACACAGTGGGAGTTGCATACCCTAGGTCTGACTGTATACCAGTTACAAGTGGCGTCCCCCAGGGCTCAGTCCTAGGACCCCCTCATGTTTGGTATATACTTCTCTGATGTACAGACAAGCACAAGAGGGCTTTGGCTGAAAAGGTTTGCAGACGACTGCAAACTAGGGGACATAATTGTTTCCCCAGCTGTTACAGACACCCTCTGGAAGGGTTGCACTGAGACGGATACCTGGTGTTAATATCATGGCGTCAAGCTGAATGCCTAAAAGTGCATAGTCATCCCCTTTGGATATAACTAATTACCCACAGACTACCACATAAGTGCTAGTTCTCTACATACAGAAAAGGTAATAAGGGATCCGGGAACCCCAGTAGATAGCAATCTCTCCTTCGATACCCATAATGACAAGGTGGTTAGAATATCCTTCTACATGGCCCCCCCTAATCTCTAATGGGCTCACATCCAGATCAGAGGGGCCATTGTGACTCTACTCATGACATATTAGACCCATTTAAGGATACAACACCCCATTTGGGATATACCTTACAAGACAACTGCAACAGCTTGGAAGACCACACCAGTACCACACTAAGAGGATTACTGACCTCAAACAGATGACCTATGCAGCCCAACCTAAGAAACTCCAACTGTACTCAGTTGCATACCGCATACTCACAGGTGATCTCTGTTTGACATACAAGGCCCATGTCCAACCCTGTATTGCTGGATATGCTCCACCTAAACAGAGGCCCCTGAGAGGCACATGCTCTAGGGATATACACCTAACCACAACAATGAGTAGGACGTGCTGGACGGATAGATTCCTGGCCCAGACACTCCCCATACTTTGGAACATGATTCAAATGTACATCAGGCAGGGCCCCTCACTAGCACTCTTCAAGGGAAACCTTGACGTGTGGATGGGAGACAGGCATGTACCCTGGGGATCACTGCAGTGGCTCTGCTGGACAGAGGCACAGGAAAGTAATGGTTTTGCCATTCAGAGGCACAGGGAACCAACCTATGTGGGTGGCAAAAGCCAACACACTCTAGCTAGGCTTACAAATACCCTTGGTAAGACAGCCTAGTAGATATTACATGTCTTATGTGCATGGATAGTTAAATGGCTCTTCCATTTTACTATGCTATCATGCTGATAAACTGTCAGCTGACTAAAAGACACATGTATCCTGTTATTGTGTATTGTAAATGCCAATTGACATAACTAATGTTTGCCTAACATTACAGTAATGCTATGTAGCTTGTACTACATATCTGCCTACAATACTGTACATTACACAGTTATTGGCACAATATCTCACAATGCAAATCATAATTGCACAGTGGCCCAACCTTCCACATATTATTCTCTGTAATACACCCATACATATGGCTACAGTTACAATATATCAACATATACTATCCCCTGTTATAGCACATACTTGTTGGACCAGCTCTGCCACTGACATCGGCTGGTGAAGAGTATTTCTGTTCAAAGCCCTTATATAGCATCCCTTGTGGTGTATGCGGTGTTTGCCTTGTGACCTACAGCAGTACACACAAATACTACAAGCGTTACTATGCTCAACAATACATCACTACAAGATAACTGTTTCCACTATATGGATTGCTTGCACTTTAAATACTACAGAAAGGTACTACATACACAGACATAATGACTGTTCTACATATCTTATTAGCAACCCAAGGTGTCGTTAACTGTTGATTCAATCCTTTTCAGTTTGTGTTTCAATGTTCTTTGTAACGTTCCTCTGGTATATACGGATGGTTTGAATGTGTGATAACACATCCTTTTCTAGTTACATATCGGTAACGTGGTATCCTGTCCACCAATTGCTGTTCCAAAGTAGTTAATTAGATGCACATCAGCTGTGCACCTACTCCATTAGCCGATACCATGGCAACTGTGGTGTATAACTGAGTACTCCTTTTGGGCGTTGTCCGTTTGCCTTACTTTCAAGGGAGATGGCCTAGATGTGTTGTTTGTGATATATTTCAACAGCTATATGGAGACACACAGAGATATATTAGCTTCATGACTCCTGTGGACTGTGTGTAATGGCTAGACGATTTAGTTCTACATGTGAGTACAGATGTTATATTTCGGAACAGTGCTGCTTATGCATGGTTTGTTTGTACCTGATACTTCTGCATATGTTTAAGTCTGGCAAGGATGTTTGGCCAGCTCAAGGCCGTATGGCTATGCATGAACTGTTATGTGGTGTACAGTGTGCTCACCAGACATCCTTGATTTGGTGTACAAGTGTAGCATACTGTGCTGTTACTCACTAATTGCTAACACATCCCGGTGTACGCACAACCCTCTGAAACGGGATTAGTGCAAACAAACCCTGTTACATCAGCAGCTGTTCCATTGTATAACAGCAACTATTTCACATAGGGCCATGTTAGTGTGTCTTTGACAAGGTATGTTAAGGCTTCTGCAGATTTCGTACAGTGAGTGAATGATTTGTGATGTTATTACAGTTTGTATTGTAATATGTTTGGGTGTGGGGGTGATGTTGGTGGGTGTGCATAGCAGATGCAGGTGTGTAGTAACTGCTTTTATATATAATTGCTATGTGCATGAGGGTTCCTTCCCTATTTGAACACCTATCCTTTTGTGGACTAATACAATGGTAATTGCAGGCTGATTCATTAAGGCACTGTTGTGTGGTTCCTGTATAGCATGCAGGTGATGTTAGTCCTTGAATCCCTTCGGTAATACATCTAAATGTAATAACGTGTTGCTACATGATAGCTGTGTATTTCTGTCATAGGTATTTGCAGTCATCATAGTTTTATTGGTGACTGACCCTGTTTGGCTAGGGTTGCCACCTTTTCATATGGCCATAGTGGGACCTTTTCGGGACACGCATCTGATTTTACAGGCCGACACAAACCCAAGGTCAGTACAAGGGATAGAACTTTCCTTTCTTGCCTAAATATAAGCTTATTCTTGTAGCAGTTTAGTTGCTTATCCTGTTTCCCATAACATATAGGTATTTTAGATACAGAAATAACTATTGTATGCAACTATTACAGTACATATGGGACATAATTATGTCCTACAATCCCAGGACATTTGCCACGTTTAATATATTTGGTCAGGACACAACCACACAAAGAGGGAGTGTCCCTCGCAAAGTGGAACAGGTGGTAACACTATCATTGGCTCATGTCCATAGCACATATTTGTAATAGTGTATAGGCATATACTCTCCATATCCTTTGTTCATAAAGGTTGGTAGTGGCGGAATGTGTGATTGCTATGGTCCATGTTATACACATATATGAACACTTCAACCGCTGTATATGGGAGACCTACAGAATCCGGAAACCACAGAGTTCCGGCACACACAGTACCAGGACCAGACTCCCATACCCCACATTACCGACATCGACAGTAACTCGTGAAAGTAACACGAACATGGAACACACACACACACAGACACACTGCTACCCAACACATCCAAACAAACCATACTACACTACATATGAGCAGGTGGCCAAGCCCCTCTACACCCCCCCCCATGTAGGTGTCTGCACCCCCCACCACACCCTACTCCTAGGTCGTGTAAACAGACGCACAAAGCTAACCCACACCCACACATTACAGTCCCCCAAGAACACACACCACACACAGAACACATACTTACACACTACAGCCCTGAGAAACACACTTATACACAGTAACCTACCTGAACCACAACACCAGAAGCACTGACTAACTGTCCATTAACATTGTGAGTTTACACCTCGTGCATCTGGTGTTTTGGTACTGTGTTCTTTCGGTCCTTAAGCCTCGGGATTACGCGTGTCAGTATGTAAAGCAGTCGGTATGTGGTAGGTATCCCATTTATATGTACCTCCATGGTTATGTAGATGTTGTTAACCTATCTATATATCTACATATATTTGTATAGCCCCATATATCGACATATCTCTCTCTCTATATATATATATATGATGATGTATATATATATATATATATATATATATATATATATATATATAAAACATACACCTTTCATTGGGTACATGCCGGTTTGTCCTATTTCAACACAGTCCTACCTTTTGTGTTTTATCCTGTCAGTATACACGACTGCCATTGGTACATCTCAGGTAGCTTAGTGGTATGTTATTGTGATGAATGTGTACATGGTTGCGTGTTCTAATCCTGGCAGTGATATCTTACCTCTCAGAGCAGGCACTGGTAGTGCAAGGGTGATTAATGCACATTTCAGTGGTTGTGCGTTCCACATTTTTATTATTCTGGGGAGAACTACCTATATATGCAAGCTGTGTATACTATGTAACATGTACACATCGGTGAAGATTCCTGTCAGGGATACTCCCCATTATTTGGAACTACATCCCTGATTACATTATATAAAACCCCTCACTACCACTCCGGGGAATCCTTGCAGAGTGGGTGATGAACAGTGGCTACACCCCAGGAATCCCGGAATTGGTTCTGCTCCAGAGAGGGACAGTTAATCGATGGGGTGGTGACAGCAGACACGTTTTGCCTATGCTTATGAGTGGCCTTGGCAGTTGGGCATGTACCTACCTATGTATCTATGAACCTGTACATACAGTATGGACACATGCTGATAGCTTAATTTACTGTTTAGGTATTGACTTACCTTGTGCCAATGGCAGTTGCATGTACAATAGTTGAGGGCTACCTATGTAGGATGCACACAGTAGACCACCTATACATGACAATTTACAGGTGGTCGTGTGTGTGTACCATCCATGTTTGCTGTGTGTGCAGGTGGAGAAGGGTGTCAGTCCATGAGTGCCTACACTCTCATTGTGTGTGCTATACGTTCCCTCTTTGCCAAGGCATGGGCATACTGGGCACGCCTCCATCTGCCTACTGGGGCTAACACAAGGTGTTCGTGGTCTGAGTCCCCCTGTGCCTGTGGGTCCCTTGGCAATGGTGGTGGGCTGTGAGGGCCTTCACCATTCTGACCCTGCCGCAGCTGTTTCCGCAGGATCATATTGTGTTGCATGGCACATGCTATGAAGATGTGGGCACACGTTCCTGGAGAGTACTGCAAGGCTGCACCAGATATGCCCAAGCAATGGAACCATGATTTCAGCATCCCAAACACGTGCTCAATGATGATTCTGCTTTCTGCGTGTGCCTCATTATGGCGTTCTTGTGTGGCTGTGTGTGCATTCCTGATGGGAGTCATCATCCACGGTTACAGTGCATAGCCAGCATCCCCCACCAGGTGGCCATATGGGATGTCCCCCCTGGCAAATACCTGATACAGCTGTGAGGCATGCCAGATGTGGGAGTTGTGATAGCTTCTAGTGCTGCCAGCACACACATCCGTGCTATAATGCCCTGGGCATTGCACACGACCTGGCAGTTGGAGGGGAATCCCTTGCGGTTTATGTAGCACCTACCCTGCTCACTGGGTGGTGACTTGATGTGTATGTGCATGCAGTCTATTGCACCCAGTACCTCCAGGTAGTCTGCCACATGGTGGAAGAGACGCATATTTCTGGCCAACTCCTCCTGCATTCGGGGGAAGTATATGTGCTCATTGGCATGTGGTAACATGGCATCCAGGAACTTGTGGAGTACCCTGGATGCTGAAACCTGTGAGATCCCCATGATATCCCCAGTTGGCCTTTGGAAGGTACCTGTGGCTAGTATTCTCAAGCTTACATATACCTTCGCGTCCACTGGGATGGGTTCCCCTCTGTTACTTCTGGCTCTGAGGCATGGCTGGCACAGCTCAAGAAGTTGCTGTATATTGTCCCTGTCCACCCTGTAACGCTCTACTATCTCCAGATAATGTAGCCCCTGGCAGGTTACCCTGGGTCTGAACACTCTTCTCCTCCTCCGGTGCCTGAGATGGTTGTCAACATCATCCTCCATACCACCATCAGTCTCCAACACATGCTGGTGAATCAAAGCTATGGAGGGCCCTAACATGTACATATTAAAAGTTCCCCGTCTGTATACACCAATGGTGCAGAGTGTCTGGGAATACACAAGTGTGTGTGTGAGCTTTCACACCTTATACTATTGTGCAATAGATGATGCTGGTGTAATTGGGTGTGTTTGTGCTATTCCAGCTGCAGGGTATCTTAATTATTGGTTTTACAGCAGGCACTGCTATTGTGAGGCCTTTGGTGCTGACTTACACTTGTCTGCCGTGATTCATCTATTGCCCTTTACTTCTATTTTCAACCCGATTCCCCTCCCATTGTCAGGCATGCATCCAGCTGCCGCCTTTCTTGTTTTGTGCTTTCACAACCCAGGATTGTGTTGGGAAATGTGTTATGTAGCTGATCTACTGCAAGTTTGCTTTGTTCTGCTGTGACAGTTCTCTTTTCTTTGCTGTAAGGCACCTCCCCTTTCCTGTTCTGCAGGTAGCTGCTAGCAGCCTTGTTAGCTGTTGTCTATGGCCCACTGTGAGTTTCTAGGTGTTAATTACTCATTTGTGCTCCAATTACCATGCTGCAGCATTTCCTTATTGTCTTCCTGTATCCTTCCTGTTTCAGCTGTGGTGCTCACCGCCCATAGCCGTTTACCGGGTTTCTTGCACGTTTTCATCCACATTCACATGAACTTTCGGTTACCTTGTGTGCTCCCAGATAAGCAAAGTTATGGCTATTTCCACACTCCTATCCTGCGGCTTTGCTTAGCAACACGCAACATGGATTAGCAATGATTCAATGTGCTTACAGCTACAGTGGCGCGACCCCTCTCTTGATGTCATGTTTATCTCCAGGACATTCCTTGGTGTTGTACCTCTACGCCGTGTGGTACATCCTTACGCCGGAGGGGCGTTTGCGATTCAGTATTACTTGACTCATTTGCATGGCATTGACTGCTAATTCCTAGTTACCGCACAGAACACTGTCACAGACCCTTAGCAACCCTTGTGCCATGGTTGTGGTGTAGCATGCGTGCCATTGACTATTATGGGGATATCATGAATTGCGTTACATTGCAGTTTTATGATATCTAAATATATTTTCCTTGTGATCCCATTTGCGCACCGATGCACTGCGATTTTACTTTGCGTTGGTGTGGCCATGACATTAAATGTTATTTTTTATATGTTGTGCATGTTGTTTTATGCCATTGGCTATATATTTAGCCATTGGCATATATTAATATCATAATACGTAAGTTTGGTCCGCTTTCATGGCTCCGATTTTATGTTTGGCAAAATGTAAACCTTTTTTTGGTTTACATTTCTACATGCTTACGCTACGCCTGCAACACTTCATGAATTGCTATATACCTTCATTTGCATGCTACACTGCTGCATATGGGGTAATTAGCATACATGCGCAGGGAGCTGCGCAGCTCTGCCATATGCTGGTAGTGCACGTGGCTCTTACCTAAATCGCTCGGTGGCCATATTTGGCGCTAGATCGCCGACGCTACTCCAGCGCATGGCACAAGCTTCATGAATCCTGGGGTGTGTGTTTTTGGCTTTCTTAAAACATCAGACTTTTCTAGTGATGGTTGTTCCTTTCCTCGGTACTTCAGCTTGGTTATTTTGTTTTATAGAATTTAACCAGTTGTTGTTCCTCACCCAGGGAGATGGTCTTCAGTAACAGACCTAGTTGTCTCACTGCATATATCATTACTGAATTTACATGCTTCGATTAACACCACTTTGATATTACTATTAATATTCCTAAATATTTATACTTATCAACTTCTGATAATATGCCTGGCATTATTACCAGCTGTTTTGTAAATTTCTTTCCAAATGTTCTAGTCATTCTGTTTTGAAATAATAAATCCTAACTGGAAATCATTTGCATACTTGTTCATCCAGCATGTGCTAATTACTGGAATTGTTGCAAAGACTATGATAAACAGTAAAGCTCCTAATAGTGAACCCTTGGTTACACCAGAGTTTACTAAGAGAGGTATAGAATTCTGCTCTTAACTGTTTGATGTTCATCATTCCCACCACCTCAGTGGCATTTTGCATTACCTGCCAAGGTAACTTGGTACTGACCAGGTTTCAAAAGCTCAGACTCCCCTCCTTCATTCTTTTTCTCTCTCTCCCTGTGACAGTTGATGAACATATCAAGACAGAGAAGCTTTTAGCTGTCACAATTGTTCAGTCTTTTTCTGCAATTCTAAGAAGAAAGACTCTACAGGATCCAGTGTTGATTTTTTTTAGCTTACTCATCATATAAGCCCCATTTGGGGCCCCTTCATCTCATTTTATTATTAGATTTATTATTGTCTTTCTATTTTTCTGTTCATCAAACTATTTTAATATTTTATTTCTGTCAGTGTTTACAGTAATTCATGTGGACATTTCTGCTAGCAGCATTGCTTATTTGGCTTCTATTTTTGACAAATGTTTGTTTTTACTGTTTCTAAGTAAACTCGGTATTTCTGTAAGAAGTGCAGTGTGTCTATGTGCGTTTAGACACTGGACACCTGTCTTTGTTTTTGTTACTGTACTTTATTTTCCTCTTTTGACAGGAAAATATTGCAGAACTTGGATTTTTTTCAGCATTTATATATCATTTACTATGGGTATGACTCTGCTCTGTGTTTTAAATATCAGATCAAGATTTTACCACAAATTAAGTTATTTTAATGTACTGTGAAATTTTACAGTCTCTAACAAGAAAACGCAGTTTAATTTGCAATTAAACTTTATTTTAGCGATGTATAAGACCAATGTAGTTTCCTAGGCTAAGAGCTTTCTGCATACAGCTAGTTCTGGCAGCAATGTTCCCATCCATGGCTCCAGTGCTAATTTAGCTAGAGATCTTTTCAGACAATAATGAGGAATCTGACAAGGGCAATGATGATTTTCTAGTTGACACTGAGACCAGGCACACTGATTCTTTCGAAAGAGAATTTGAGCTTAAGTTTAAACAAGTCTTCACTTTTCCTCAGATGATTGCTATATTTAGTGATTTTTTTTTTTGCTTAGGAGCAGTCGGGAGCTACTCCAGAGCTAGAACATGAGATGCCCATTTCTTTTGCTATCCCCTCTCTCTTACCAGCCTTGGAAGATGTTTTATAAAGCTGCCTACAGGACACTAGTGTCTATTCCAGTAATCCCTAAAAATGCTCAGAGAAAATATAGCGTCTTGGATATGATAGGTCTCTGTTCTCATTTGAGTGCTGACCCAGTTGTAGTCTCCACAGATATCTGCTCAAATAAAAACTCCTCAGCTTCATCTAATCCAGTTCCCCTGATAAAGAGGTGAAATTGTTACATCTTTTTAGTAATCTAGCATTTAAAATGCTAAATTTCCAAATTTAGCATTATTAATTTATTTTACATTGTGCATACAGTTTGGATGATTTTGCAACATCCTTACCTGCGGAGCAAAAATCTTACATGAATGAAATTGTTTCTTATTTAACTCAGGTTTTGAAACATGCTTTGAGATATGTACTTGAATGTGTAGATACAGTCATGAGGAATGCACCTTTAAGTTTTGAATTGATGTTTGGCCCCTCTGTTACACAGATTCTCAAACAGTGGGATGATAGAGGCGATTTAATGCATGGGGTATCTTGGAAGTCTCATGTACACAAATTCTCCACAAACAAGGTGCCTTGTTTCAAAGGGCAGAGCAAAAATCCCAGCCAAACAAAAGTCAGGGATCCAAAAGGAAATTGGAGGATAATTCTTGGAAACCAAACAAGTCTAGTTCCTTTCTGAAAAGGCTTCAACTTCCTGCAATGGAATGACTATACCAAGTCACAGAATAACCCTACTTCCCTTCCTGCCCATTGTTCTTTTTCTCCTTCCCCCAGGCTCTCTCTCAATCTTGCAGCCTGGTGTAAAGTAGTCTCAGGCATATGGGTTAATTGAATAATTTGGAGGGGATAAATTTGGCAGTTTGTAGAAATTCCCCTCATCATGGGAATTCTCTCACACCCATGACACCAAACAGAGCTGTTTCCTCTAGTGCTGCATCATATCATAGAAGCAGGAGTCATATAACCAACACATGCAAATACACAACACAAAGGATTTTACTCCAGAATATTTCTGGTATCAGAAAGGAGCACTCCTGAATACCCATCCTAGATTTGTCCTTTCCAATCCCCTTTGTAAAAGAAATTCAAAATGTATACCTTGCAGTCATTCCTACCACTGTTTCCAGACTACTACTGTTTCATGGTGACTCTATATCTCAAGGACACTTATCATATTCCTATTGCTCCTAATTTCAGGAAAGTTTTCTGATGTAAAAATCCAACAATTCACCCCGAAACAGCAACAAAAAGTGATCATTAGCATCTTGATATTTGATATTAAGCTGTTTTGTCCAGGCCAGGACTTCATCAGAATACAATTGAAGAATGCACACACCCCACATTTAAAATGACAGTAGACCAATGAATGGCTTAAAACAATTAGTATACCAATTTGTGTGTCCCAGTTTTAAAAATGTTTACTTTAGTGTTTTGGAACATGGTTTCTTAGGTTATAACAGAGGTAAATATAAATATATTTCAGGGAAATGTTAAACTTGGTGGCAGATTCTTTTGCAAGCAGATACATCTTCAGGATTAAATGAAACCATCAATGTTAATATTATTTGAGGAATGATAATTTTGTAAGATAGGTTGTATATATTTAAGTATATAAAAAAACACAATTTTTACAAAGTAATTGGTTAACAAATCGATTTTTTAAGTGACTTGGTATTCTAATTGTTTTAAGCCATTCATTGGTCTACTGTCATTTTAAACGTGGAGCATGTTTGTTTTTCAGTTGTATTTTGATGAAGTCCTAGTCTGGACGAAAGCACTTAATATCAAATATTAAAGATTATAAGTATCACTTTTTGTTGCTATTTCATGGTGAATTATTGGGTTTTTATGTTTGTTTTCACCTGGATTGTCCTAGCTAGTAAACGTTTGTGGTGTGCTGCTTCTGGCTTACACTATCAGTTTTCTGTATTACCCTTTGGACTATCTGTGCACCTCAAGTGTTTGCAAAGTGCCTGGACCCTGTGCTTTTCTATTGCAGAGCTCTAGCCATCCACTTTCTTCTTTATTTAAATGACATGTTGATTTGTGCAGATTCTGTACCCATGTGCTTGGAGTCCTTAGATAAGGTTGCATCCCTTCTTTCCCACCTGAGCTTCAAAGTGAGCCTTTAAAAGTCCTTTCTCACACCCTTTCAGCAAATTCTACTGTGTGTATCCAACAACCTAAGAAAACAAAGGATGGCCATCCTGTTAGAAGACAAGGTTCTGACTTAATCACATTTTCTTGGCTTTCTCTCTTCTAGATGTGCCCCCGGTAAGACTTCCTCAAAATTCTAGGCCTCATGACATCAATGATTCTCATCATGCCACTAGTCAAACTACACATAAGAAAACTTCAACAGTGCTCAAAGAATTGTTGGATCCAGCACCTTCATCTTTTGCATTTCCAAGTACCAATACTGGGCTTTGTGAAACAGGAACTGCAGTGGTGGAGGGATCACCTATCTCTGAATCCAGACTCCCTTTCTATTTCTTCAGACCCCAGTCCAGTCTGTCCGAATGTTTCTTCAGATTTTGGGTGGGGAACAAGTGTCCATGGGAGCTCAAGTGTGACGCTTGTGGGGTCTTTAGGACATGCAAAAGCATGAAAGAGATTTTTTTTAATCCTCTTTATGGAACTTTCACTTATGATACAGGCAATCATGTATTTATATAAATGCAAACATACATATTGACATAGTCTCAGTAACAAACATTATACATCACATATAATCATCTGTATAATCATTGCCAATCTAGCATTACATAGCTCATTCAACTCCCCCTTCCTTTTAACCTCATTCCGTCTCCAAAACATTATTCTGTAAGTATTGTTCCCACAATTCCCATTTTTGTATGTAATTTGCTTCTATTCTTTTCTAAAGATCCCACTTCTCATTCTTTTATCTCTGTTATTATACTCACTACTTCAAATATGGTTGGTTTAGATTTTGATTTCTATTTTCTAGTAATTGCTTTTATGACAGCCACCAGAATTAAACTTAGCAAGGAATTACTATGTCTAGGCAATTCAGATCCTGTATCCCACCTCCAATAAATAAATTCCTTAGTTAACACCAATTTGCTCACCCAGTATTTCAGAGTAGTCTATAGGGAATTTGTAAAGCCTGCCAACCAATTACACTCCCAAAAAATATTTTTGAAGTACCCCCTTCTTCCCCATCACACCTCCAATATTTGCTCATTCTTTGGAGTCTGCTTGGGGTATAAAAATAAATATGCAAACACTTCCAAGCAAAAATCCTAAATCTTCTAGACTTTGTTGCATATTTTGGAGACATACTTATATCCTTTCATTGTGAAGTTTCTCTTCCTAATCTTTATTAACCTCCTCTGATTGATTCCTATAGTTCTCATGCAGTATTTTATATATCTTACTAATTATCCCTTTTTTAACAGCAGCTTCTGTTCTAGATTCAACTTAAAAATTCTACCTGTGCCGATCTTTCACTTAGATTTCCCATATCTTTTTAACTTTGCCTATACTCCAGTATCAATACTTGATGAGGAAGGAAGTCTGTAGCCTGCAGTCCAAATGTATTCTTGGCCTCTTCCCATTTTATTACTTTTCCTCTCCATTATTTGCTGCCAATACTTTGGATCCTTTGCTAGTTAATCCAGTAAATTCTTGCCCTCTCGCATATTCTCTGTACTGCTAATTGCAGCCATCCCTATCAGCAGCATCTCCTTCCTTCATTCCTGTGTTGGCTTCGTTCTTAGAAAAAGTACTGCTACTTTATATATATAATATTCTATATATAATATTCTGTATGGCTTCACTTGAACCAACTCAGTAGGCTGACTTGAAGTTCTTAGTATGGAAAACAGTCTTGCTCATTACTCCGACCTCTTTAAGAAGAGTATCTGAGATGCAAGCTTTTATGGCGGGTCAATCTTATCTCATTTTCCACAAAGATAGGTTTTCCTTGAGAAGGAACCCTTCCTTTATGCCTAAAGTGGTATCTGAGTTTACTTTAAATACATCGATCTTTCTGCCTTCGTTCCAGAACCTAAAAGTGAGGGATAAAGGATACTTCATACATTGGATGGCAAAGGACAGCTTAGTTACTATGTTGACAGAACAAAATCTTTCAGAACTTCTGATCAGTTCTTTTCTTGTGAAGGTTAGAAAGAAGGACAACCTGTGTCAAAGCAGAATATTTCCACATGGTTATCTCAGGCTATTACTTTTTCTTATTACCATCATAACAAAGCTTTTTCAGGCAGGGTTGAGGCTCAGTCTCCCTTAGCTTTATATATGACTTTCTAGAAAGGGTTAGTTTATAGAAGCAGCAACTTGGTCCTCTGTGCATACGTTTACAAGGGACTATAAATTAGATTCCTTCTCCAGGTCTAGGACAGTTCTCCATGAGTTCCTGGGCCCTACTCCTTACTTCTCCCATTCCTTTTAAATTGTGGTAACTCACCCATGTAACTTAGGCTAGTGCAGCGGTGATCATAACAATTAACATAGTACAGCTGTGTAAGTAAACGTACCATAACAGTAGATGTTCAAATGATCACTGCTGTATTAGCTGCTCCTACCTCCTTTCTCCTTAGTTTTTGTATAATTTTTGCCATGGTGTGGACCTGTACTTTTTCTCTTCTTAGCATTATCCTCCCTCTCTTTCTGTCCCTGTCTGCATGAAAGCTTCGAAGGGCTTGGCACTAAACCTGACATTTAGTAAGCCCAGCTTGAGTTAACTAATGGTTTGGGCATGAGGAAGGTGCTGTTAAGTTCTATAAGCTGGACGGCTGTTATATCCTATGCAGGATATAACCCATATAGCTAAGGCTACTGCAGCAGGGATCATTCATATGTCTACTTTTATGGTAGGTACGTACACATCTGTACCTTCTCAGTCCAGTTTTTAGAGAGGTAACAGATACATTAGAAAAGGATGTTCATCATTAGATCACTGTTGCTGTAGCCTAAGCTATATGGGATGTATCCTGTCCTGTCAAGGATTAGACAGCCATCCAGCTTCAGGCTTTGTGGCACCTTCCATGCACCCATACTTGAGGATGAGCTAGTATAGAAGCATATGTACAGGAGCCAAAAATCAGAACTTTCTTGCTGTTGAGACTACCAGCAAATCTTACTGCCATCTGCAACATATCAGGTTTGGTGGTCGGCTGTTTTTTCAGGTAAGAAGATAAATACCCCATTGGGGAATTTCTTCATATTTTTGTGAGAACATTTTATCTGTTTTTATATATGTCTAACAGGAAGGGGAAGTGTTTGCATGGTCACCAGATTCCCTATAAAGACCACCACACATCCTGTCTGCTTTGCTTAGGGTTGGAACATGACAGTTGGCCTTGTTCAACTTGCATGTAATTTACCCCAAAACTCCTAGGAACTGGTGTAGTTCTCTTCTCTTACTTTTAGAAAATCAGAAATTGAAAGTTTTGACCTGCACTGTCATGGAAGAGGGTTTCAGTTCCTTGGATGTTCCCTTTTTGATCCCCAAGAAGGGAAAATTATCTAGAGAGGCTTTGATTTCCAATATGGCTTCCTCTCTGCATCAGTCTTTGGTGGGCAGCTCTGCTGTGGCCATACTGGAGTCATTGGACTAACCATCAGCTTCTCTTAACTCCTCTGGCATTGTTTCTTGTGAAGCCACTAAGAGCTGAGAGACAAGTATGTCTTCAAAGACCACTTATACATTCCCTTTGGACAGGGGAAAATTACTTTTGCCAGGACTGGAGGAGGCGGAGGATATCATTACACTAAACAAACTAAGGAAGCTGATTCTAGGTGAAACTGACTGTATGTCAGAGTGTTTTTTTCTATAGAAACTTCCAGGAACAGAATGCATAAACATAAGCCGTATGTCCACTCCATCAGACCCTGCCACTATTGAAGTGAAAGAAGAATGGTTTTCCCTTGCCAAGGGCTTATTTAAAGCATTTTCATTCATTACTATCCTTATCTTTTTATCCAAAAAGGAAAAGGTACCTCTCCTTTCATATACCGATTCAGAAGTTTATGTTCAAGAACAGGATAGGACTATGCCTCACAGGTTTCTACACTGGAAAATTGTGAATGTAAGATTGCAAAAAATATACCTTCGGATTCCTTGGTTGAAGAGTTATCCTTTTCTAACAGCATTGTCAGAGATATTATGAGTTATTGCAAGTAGATTCTCCTCGACCAGTGTCCATCCCTCCAGTTTTTTTCAGCCTTAGAGGAAGCTTTCAGTGCAGCTACCAGTTCATGACTTCTAACCCTCAGCCTTTGTGAGGTGTGTACCACTTCCAAACAGTAAATTGTCAAGTACAGATGTTAATTCATTTTCTGGTATCTTTTGACAATGTGAACAAATTGATTGCCAATTATCTTTCTTCTGAGACTAAGACATCTTTAAATTCTATACTTAGTTCAGGGTATCGGATTACCAAACACTCTTGTAAGATGTTTATATGACACTGCTGAGGCTATTTCCAGAGCTGCTGCCACTGGGCCTGTTATGAGATTTGTTTGGATGCATACTCAGACATTACCAGAGGATGTTAAAGCAGAACTTTTGAGTGCACCTATGGATAAAGAAGGATTATTTGGGTCTTTCTCTGATGAGGTTCTCAGGAATGTGATGCAAGGAAAATGGTTAATCCAAGGGATTCTCAGATTTGTTATGCCCTTATTCACAAATACATTAGAAATTTTCCTTCTAGCCCAGGACTCCTTTGTAAGAAACAGGTTAAACAACCCCAAAAAAAGATATGCAAACAAGTTTTTTTTAGAATCAGTGGTGGGAGATTCCAAAAAGAAAGGTGGACCTTTCCTACCCAGGCAAATCTAGAAAAGTTAATTGACTATGCCACCCACTGATCTCCCTTTACCACCCTGGCAATCCCTTAAACCTTTCTCAAGACCTATGTCTTCACTTCTCACTTTGGCACCAGATTACATCAGACACTTGGGTCCAAAGAATTATGCAGAAAGACCGTTACTGGCGGGGATTCTTCAGGTGATTCCTCAATATCAGGAGTGCTGGAAGCTGTTGAAGGGGGGGGGGGGCAAGAGGGGCACTTATTGATTTAAAAAGGGCAAATTTTTTTAAAGGTATTTACTAACATTGCAGGCGCATTAGCGTGATGCAAGCTATGTTTCATTAAGGATAATTACACATAATTTTCTTACATAATTAGAAATTAAGCCAACCTGCTTTGATATGAGTTGGACTTGGTATCTGTTAAAGAAGCAATGTCAGTACTATTAAATCAAGCATGCCATTTTGAAGTATGTTACCCTTTTTTGTACAACCTATCAGTGGAGAGGAATTAGCTGACAAAACTACTTGATGCAGTACTTGACCTGCATAGAGAGAACTGCAATAGCTTTGTAAACAGTGATGCAACGGATCTATTTCTGACTACAGTACTGACAACATACATACACTTTATATTGTGCAGCTGTAAATATGCACACTGTAGTACTGCTGACGCTTGTGTGTTTCCTACTTCGTAATAAAGTTTACAGTGGGCTGCCAGGACTGTGGTCAGAAATACACAAACACAAAGTCCCATTTTATATTTTACTTGGCATGCAGTAACAAAAGTGGAGGGAAATAAATACTGTTTCTGAGTCTGGAAGAGCAAACACATCATACACTAATGCTGCCTAATTCCCCATTATATGTTTTCAGTCAAATTACTATCTGCAGTCTAAGATGCAATAATGAAATGAAACGCAGTGCAAGCTTGTATACAAACAAATCAGCCATCATATATTGAGGTAAAAAGTGTCTCAGCAGAACTGCAAAACTGCCTTATTTTTTGCAAAATGTTTTGTTCAGGTTGTCAAGAGTCTCTCTCTGTCAAGAACCTTCTTCTCAACCTGTGTTTTCAAGTAAACCTAGAAAAATTAACCCTCATGCCATCTTACAGGATAGTGTTTCTAGGCTGTCTCTTAGATACATCCCTAATGATGGCCTTTCTTTCTCAGGATAAAGTTGACTTTTTTCCAACCAAACTTGCACAACAATCAGACTTTCTGAATATATTAAGATTTTTTGCATATACTGTTCTTGTGATTCCTGTAGCCAGATTACATATGAGAAAAATTTAGTGGTTCCTCAGATCGATCTGGACATCTAGACCTAGCACCTGCATACCTTCTCCTTTCACCTTCCAGTGTTGATTTTTGTCAAGAGGGGAATTTAGTAGAGGATGAATCAGTTACCCCTCAGTTTGGGTCTCCTTAACCCCCAGCTCCTACTCAGAGTGTAACCACAGATGCATCTGGTTTTGCATGGGGAGCTGTTTCCAAAGGGGTGAAAGTAGAAAGTCTGTGGATCCACCTTCACAAAAAGAAGCACAATAAAAATTGAAAAAAAAAATGACATAATTAAATGCTCTCAAATCACTAGTCCATTTCTGGAGTCTATGACCTCTGTTAGTCATAACAGACAACACCACAGTCAAGTGGTGCATAAACAGGGGGACTGACTCTTACCCACTTTGCAGATTAAAGTTGATAGCCTGGGAAGTGGCCCTCCAACTCAGTCTGTCCACTACAAATATAGTACTGGTAATTCAGTTCTGTTCCACATTTCTTTTGAAAATGGACAACGGAAATTACCATAATCTTCCTCACAAAATGAACTTTTTTTCACAAGACATGGACACTCAGATCTACCCCATCCTTCAAGTTGTTCAACTCACACCCTGGATAATAGAATTTTAATGCATTTTATATACCTTTTCTCTGAGGATGTGCAGCAGGTAAGAAGTCTGCAACAAGAAAATCATATATGGCCAAGTGGAAAATATTTTCTAGATGGTGCTATACAATGAACCAAGACCCTTTTAAGGCTCAGACACCTTTGGTTCTACAATATTTTTGTGAGTTATTATCCCTTGGCTTTTCTTACTCTGCCAATAGGATTCATCTTTTGGCTATTTCTGACCGTCTTCCTATGGATCCTTTCTTTCATGTTTATCTCAAAGGAAGCAGTTTATAAAAGGGGTATTACATATCTTCCAAATACAAAACATGCGGCTCTTTTGTGGGATTTTAACTTTGTTGTGGAAAAACTTCCATTTTTCCTCTTGAAGCAGCTCATGAGACTGATTTAAAGTTCTTATCACTGTAAGCAGTATTAGTCATTGCTATGACTTCCACAGTAAGAGTATCTGAGTTGCAGTCTCTTATGATGATTCAGTCCTATCTCATCTTTCATAAAGATAAGGTATTTTTGAGAACCAACTGTTTTTATTATGCCAAAAGTGGTTTCAGACTTTACTTTGAATCAGACCAGTCCAATCCTTGTGTTCTTTCCATAATCAAAAAAATAAGGGAGAGAACATTTTCACACTCTTGATGTCCACAGACAACTTGGGTACTATATATACATGTGTGTGTGTGTGTGTGTGTGTGTGTGTGTGTGTGTGTGTGTGTGTGTGTGTGTGTGTGTGTGTGTGTGTGTGTGTGTGTGTGTGTATTGTCAGGACAAAGGACTTCAGAAATTCTAACCAATTGTTCATTTCTTATATAGGTAAGGAAAAGGAACAATCAGTACTATCAAAACAGACTGTTTTGAAATGGTTGTCCCATGCCATTCAGTTGTGTTGCTCATATTCTGACAAGATACTTCCAGGCAAGGTCAGAACCCAATCTACAAGGGCTACTGTTGCATATGCTGATTTTTTGGAAAGGGGTTGGACTTGTATTTTAGAAGGAGCAACTTGGTCTTCTTTTCATATGTTTACCAAACACTACAGAATTGATTGTTTCTCTAAGGCCATGACATGGTTTGCTAAAACCATTCTCCAAGGACTCCTAGACTCTGATCCTTCATCCTCTTCCATGTTTAGCTTTGCTTTGCTATTCCTACTCTCCCTCCCTCTTTCCCTCCTTGTTATTTTATGTCAGGGTTGGGATCCTCATTTTTTCCCTCTTTTCCTAGTACATACTTTCTTAGCAGGGCTCTAGCCTCCCTTGTTTCTAAGGAAAAAAGGATAACTAGTGTCAAATGGTTGTCCCATGTTATTTCCTTTTGTTATTTCCATCATAATAAATGGATTCCATACGGAGTCAAGGCACATTCCACTACAGTATTGGCTTTTTCATTGCCTTTCTTGGAAACGGGTCGACTCTAGAAGTATTATTGAGACAGCAACTTGGTCACGTGTACATAATTTTACAAAGTACTACAAATTATACTCCTTTTTCCAGGTCTAGAGCAGGCTTTGCTAGGTCCATTCTTCAGGGGCTCCCATCCTTCCTTCTCCCAGACTTTGTAAGGTATGGCACTATACATATGGCTAGGAATATGGCAGCATTGATTTAATAATGAACATAGTAATGTTGTTTAATTGAGGGCTGGCCTGTGCTTCCATTAAGGTGTATCTTTTGACCATTTCAGCCTGCTTTTCCTTGGAATCCACTGTTGGCATACCTGCCATATGTTTAAAATCCTTGAGACCTCCCAGAAGAAGGATTACTATTTCATGGGAATTAAGTTATGTTCTTGAAAAACTGACTTGGTTACCCTTTGAGCCTGCAACAATGGTTCTCCACAAATGTATAACTTCAGAAGTACTCTACCTTTGCAGGAAGAGTGTCATAACTTCAATCTTTGATATGTAAAGAACCATTTTTAGTATCCTACAAGGACAGGGTCAGTCTTAGAATGATTCCCTTATTCTTAAATAGACTATTCAATCACCTGTCTTCTTTTCCAGTCCTCAAAATATTTTTTTGGGGGGGGGGTTGTAATGATATTGGGTTTCCTGGATATATGCATAAGCAAATTAGATATTATTTTTAACAGAACCAAGGATGTCAGAAGCTCCAGTCAGTTGTTCCTGTCATTTGCAATAGAGATAAAGGACAAGGCCTTTTTATAAACAGTTTCCATATGGCTGGTCCATTGCATCCAATGATAAGGGAACTGAGTTAACTGTTAGAGCTCCAACATAAGAAGTAGAGCTACCACTGTGGCACTTTCAAGGTGTTGACTACCAAGGGAATGTTACAAGCAGCTACCTGGTCATCTGTCTATACATTTTCTAAACCTAACAAACAAACTGGACTTCCCTCCCAAGGCTGGGCCTTGGTTTGCTACAGTTATCTCATGCCCCTCCCTATCATAATGAGATCTCATAATCATTATAGAAGTCTACAGTAGTTATATAAAGAAAGACCACAGCATAGTTATGTAAGAACTTACCATTACAATAGATATTTGAGTAGATCATTATTGCAGTACTGTTTTTCCAATTACCACCCCCTCATTCTGCATTTGGCTGAAATGCTGTATCCTCATGTTATTCCCTTCCCTTACAGGGCCTCAGACCTACTCAGGTCTGAGTAGCTTATATGAGCCCACTTTGCATTTCCCCTTCACTCAGATTAGCTTTGGATTGTCACCTTTTGTGTTTGTCTCCTTAGGAATTAAATCAGGACCTTGTTCTTTAGTTTTAAGGGCAATTATCTTTTTCCTTTCCTGGGCAACAAAGTCTTGGAGCTATGTCTGTTGTATAGAAGGAGTATCTTAAAATCCCTGATGGAGATGTGCCTACCACTGTTGGAGGGGGAAGAGCACTGAGCTCTAGATTCCGGTCAGACATTGGGATATCTGCAGCTGAAGTCCATTGCAGGACTTATGAAACCATGAGTTACTCAAACACCTTCTATTATGGTAAGATCCGATGTTCTCTTTCCTGTCTACCTCAACTTGTGGGTAGTTTGGATCCAATTGAATATGACATCAGCAACTTGTGAGACTCTTGGATCCAGGGATCAGGCTCCTACTATCTACCCATAATCCCTCCTGTCCTACAATACCTCAGACTTCATTTCCCACTTGTTAGTCTCTGATGTGATCTCTGAGCTCAGGACTATTGTGATCTTTTTTCTCTGATAAGTCACACATGTTAAGGTCATGGATATACCTTTCTCACCTTTTATGTCCTTTCATCTATACCTATGTATAAATAAAGTTTTTCTCAATATAGCTTTCTCTAGTTATAGAATATTTGGAATAGTGTGCTAACTGTTAGTGACCATTAGGCTCCTGGTTGTTTCTTGTTAACTAAGGAGTTTTATGTGTAGTTTTGCTGTTGATGTCTTTACCTCTTCTTTCCTTCTGCTATGAGTGACAAGGTTTTTGGGTTCCCCCTTACAATCCCCACTTTCTGTGTGTATACTGTTTGGAAGTGGCCCATTTGGATTAGAATGCTTGTCTTGTGCATCTTTTGGGGCTAGAACCCTTTCAGACAGGCACAACAAGTTGATTTCCAAGGGTCTTCTCCCTGCCACAGTGGGAGAAGCAGCCATTTCTGCTTCAGCCTCTGCTTCCCCTTATGGTAAGATGTCTGGGGACAAGCCACAGCCATTGAAAGAAAAAGATAAAAACAGAAAGATAGACTAGAAGAAAACCTTTGGATCCTTCTGCCCTGGTTGTTAAAATGCAGAGGTTATCTAATCTGATCTGTGTCTCAGATAAAATCTGATCCTCTACTCTTTCTACAGGGTTTTCTTCAGAACTGGCCAGTCCTTGGCTATATTCTCCTATTTTGCAGGAGAGATCAACTCATCGTTCCTTCAGGCCCCTGTTGGTGGCAACATCTTTCAGGTCCTTTCAGATATTGAGGAGCCTGTTTGAAGCCAACATCAATAGGATTATGCAGAAGTTTCTGATGACCTAGATCCAGTGGGGAGTCCTTCCAGCACTTCCCACTCTGAAGGTGCCGTGCCCTGCCCCATGATTCCCCCTTCTTGTTTCTCCTGCAGTCCAGTCTTTTGATCTGGTGATCAAGGAGCAGAGTGTTTAACATGGGATATCCTTGTTAGAGCCAATAGCTTAGTTGGCCTTGACTGTGACCATATCTCTTACCTGCTTTAGTCTGTTTGCATCAGATATCGAGGGGTCTCAGAACCAAGAATTTGGAGTCCATGGTTGGGGATCAGGGTTGATTGAACAACTGTCAAAGCCATCCCTTTCCCTGGGAGCTTCTGCTCTAGATAGCACCATACCAGTGTCTGCATTAGAGACAAGCCAGATCAGATCATGACAGGTTCCTCTTTTAGGTTCTGCATTTCCCAGAAGTCCTTCCTCAGGTATGGATTTGGCTTTGGCTTTCAAATCTATGGAAGAGGTCTCTCGCTGTCACTCTGTTCTACCCTGATCCCCTCTGGATTCCTCAGTTTCTTCTTCATTTCATTCTGTGTCTGACACAGACAGCCAGTTTCCTTCAAGGTCATGAAACATTGTTAGATGAGTTCCTCTTCTATTTTCTAGTAATCTCCGGAATCCCCCACATGGAGGAGCATAAAAAGCGTGCTTGTAAAAGGAGGCATCTGGATTCCCATTAGGAGTCCTTCATTGAAGATAACTGATAGGTTCCTCTTTTTGAACTGTATTAACACCTTCACATGAAGATTTAGCCATCAGTAAGAACTATTTATATGCGCACCACGAACAGATACCAACCTGGTTAACAACAGGAAAAACAAATGCACCTAATTAAGAGTGAACCTGCAAGCTACCCTAAAAACTATAGTCCAATAATTTGCCTTCTGATGACATATAACCTATACACTGGAATTGATACCGACAGAGTTTATAGTCATTTAGAAGAAAACTCAATTATGGAAATAGAACAAAAGGACAATAAAAGAAAGTCATATGGAACAAACGAACATTTGTTATTAAAGTCATAGTGGAGAATTGTAAAAAGGGGAAACATCTAAGTATGGCATGGATTGACTACAAAAAAGCATTTGATGGTATCCCACATTCATGGATAAAAGAGTGCTTAAAAAGGTATAAGATACAACCTACACTGATTGACTACATTACAGTGACCATGAAACAGTGGTAGACCACTTTGCAATTAAGCCATGATAAAGGACAAATTATTATTCCAGGGATAAAAATTCAAATGGGGATATTCCATGGTGACTCTGTCACTGCTGTTATTCTGTCTTGCCTTTAATCCATTAAGCTGTCTACTTAACATCATAGGTCATGACTATAATTTGGCTCCTGGAAAAAAAAAAGTGTAAAGAATTCTCATCTTCCCTTTGTCGATGATTTAAAACTGTATAGCTCATCAGATGTGGAAATGAAAGCACAACTGCAAGTTGTCAAAACTTTTTCAGATGATATAAAATGTCATTTGGTTTTGATAAATGTGCAAAAGCAACCTTTAAAGCAGGAAAACTGCAGCACCAAAAAAACATCAGTTCGGGGCAAGAATGTGATATAAAAGAACTTGAGCAAGAGGGAGTGTATACATATTTGGGAATTGATGAAGGATCAACAATAAAACATGAACAAAAGTGGATAAAATTTAGCAAGGAATACTTTAGAACACTTATATTAATCCTGACAACAGCATTGACATCTAGGAACAAAATTCAAGCTATAAACCAATTTGCTCTTCCTGTCCTAACTTAAAGTTTTGGATTGAATGGCCCCAAAATGTGTTGGATAGATTAGAGAGGAAAACAAAAAGTATGCTTCATGCTCAATAAATGATTTATAAAAAGTAGTACATACCAAGATTATATGTTCCTCATTCCGAAGGAGGTATGTGCCTCCTTGAAATTGATTACATGTATAGATCTGCAATCGTGAGACTGCATACATATCTGCTGACCTCACAAGACCCAAACATAGTGAAAGTATTGAAACATGAACAGAATAAATCTAAGATGACTTGCCTGCTTAGTCTAGCAAAAGCATATCAGCATCCAGCAGGAATGGAAATCAAACCAGAAGTAGATAAATATCAGGCAGCAACTGAATGTGTCAAATAACAAAAGAAAGACCAGATGAGAAGGAAAGAAATGTGGAAAATGCGTAGATAAAGTTGCAAGTATAGAAAAGTTCTGGAAGAACCTCATGTTGATCAGGATCAAATGCAGGAATGGTTAAGGAGAGGCAAATTCAAACCAAGAGATTAAAGGTTCATATTGGTGGCCCAGCATAGTGGGCTACATACATGTTGGTTTACAAAGTCCATTGAACATGTAGGTGAAACAGATAAATGTAGGTTTTATGAAACAGAATTGGAAACAGTTGCACACCTTGTTGCTGGTTGTGACATACTAATTGCAGAAAGACTATATACTGAAAGGCATAGTAATGTGGCAAGACTGTTGCACTGAGGATTGTGCAAACATTATGGTACTGAAGCGGCTGAAAAACACTGGAAACATGAGCCACAAAGCATCATAGAAAATGATGAAGTCTATATCACATGGGCTCACCCATTACCAACAGTTCAAAAAATAGATGCTAGAAAACCGGATATAGTGGTCCATGAAAAGAAGACAAAAGTAACGCTGATCATTGAAATCACCACCACAGTGACTACAGTGTTTTGCATACAGAGAAAGTAATAAAATATCAGGATTTGCAGACAGAAACAAGAGCAGTGTGGAAGAAAGATACCCAGTCAGTTCCAATAGTAGTAGTAGGAGCAACGGGTCTTAAAAAAAAAAGACTCTACAATCTTATTTAGATAAATTACCAATATATGTAACTCCGTACAAATTGCAGAAGGAGTCATTATTGGGCACATTTCGGGTGCTGCGAAGAGCACTTCTGGTTGACATCAAAGATTTAAACAATGCTAATTTCATGAACTTTAATTGTACTTTGACTTAGGAATGGGGTCCATTCCAATCATGGTAGTAGTGACCCAAAAGATTTGGAGAAATTAAAAAAAGAAGATAACTGACTTCAAGGAAGGAGAGGGTTTCCCAAAATCCCGCTTGGAAGATGTCTCCTTTGGAGACATTCTAGAGTTGATGAGACAATGATGGTGTTGGTCCACTGATGTGCCCTATCAGGAGGACCTGGTATTCCTTGAGGTTTTTGGAACTGGTCCATCTACTTCCTGTGTGATCCCTACCACTGATGAGCTCATGGATTTGATATCTCAGTGGGCTTGGAAGGAACTGGACATGGTGGAGCTGATATCATGTAAGGCCAATACAATCTTGGCTACCCCTAGGGATTAATTGGAGAAAGGGTCCTGCCATAGATGGCATCATGGGTGTGGCAACCACAAAGAAGGAGCTATAAAAGGAGTGCTCTAATGTCTATCCCCTAACAGGGGTCTAGGGCTTTGGACAGGTTCAGAAAGGAGACTTACATTTCAGTGATGTTTGCCTTATATGAGTTGAATTATCTTGCTCACATGACAAGATTTCAGAGGAACTTGACTAAGGAGGCATCCAAGTGTCTCTTGGCTACCTTACTTGCTGAAGTCCAGAAAACAGTGGATTCACATTTGTCCACCCTCCAATCCATATTTAATGTGTTCATGTGCTTGCTATCAAATGTGGCTGATGGCACTTTGAGAGCTGCAGTCACCAACATTGCTATACTGTGGCACACCTGGGTGTGCCTCTGCAACTTTTCAGAGAGGTTGAAGACATCCTTTTTAAATGCTCCTTTCAATGGGTCACCCTCTTTGGATCCAAAGTCAAAGAAATGCTCACCAAAATTGAACAGAACAAAACTGTGTCTGCCTTGGGCATTTGATTTTCCACCTCCTCAAAGTACTTTCTTGTGTAACCAAAAGGGTGGAAAAAAGTTGTGTTCCACAAGTCCCAGAGTTTGGCTTAGGACACTTCAAGATACAGACCCCCTGGGGCAGAGGGGGGAATGACTTTAATGGATGTCACCCCCGTGGCAGAGATACCTCCACAGAATCAAGGGTTTGTGGGTCCCTTTGCCCAGAAACCATTTGAGTGCTCCTCAGCAGTTGCCCTATTGCTGTACTCTGGAGACAGTCAGGGGCACTAATCTCTGCACCCTCAAGCCTGATTAACCATCATACAAAATACTTAGGTGCAGAGAATTAATAACCAGAGGCTACATTATTCCCTTTTTTTCAACATCCACCAGACAAAAGAAAACTTCCTTATGTACCACCAACAGCTGCAGAGGTTTCAACGCTACTAGAAAAGCAAGTCATCCAGGAGTTCTTACCAGACCATCTAGGATTCAGTGTCAATTCAAGGTTCTTTTTGGTTCTAAGACTTGGGACCTCAGTCATCTAAACCAGTTTGTAAACAGATGAAATTACAAATGACCATGGTTTAAGCAATTTTGCCACTTTTGAGGAAGAACAACTGTATGTGGTCAGTGGACCTACAGGACACCTACTATCACATAAAAATAGCACAGGAGTCCAGGAGGTTCCTCTGCTTTCGGTTGGGAGAAAGTCATTTTCAGTTCAATGCATTGCCCTTTGGTCTCACCACAGCCCCCAGGGTATTCACCAAGTGCATAGCAGTGGCTGCAGCACACCTCAGTTTGCAGGGTTCTGGGTATTCCCATACTTAGATGATTTGCTCATTACAGCTTGAATGAGGGATCTGCTTGTTTGGGCCAGAGTCTCCTTGCTCCAGATATGTCAGCAACTAGGTATTATGGTCAACATGATGAAATCCCAACTAACTCTAGTCCAGATGACAGAATTCATAGGATGTCACCTGAATACTACTACTCCAATTGCTGAACTTCTGATTCCAGAAACCTCTCCCCATGTTGGCAAGCTTCTAAAATTCTTTCCTACTTAAAGCCCCTAGCAAGGCTGATCTTTTGTCTCTGGGGTTGATGGCAGCTTTGATAACTCTGATCCCTCATGCCATGTTTCTCATGAGAGTGCTGGAGTGGACTTTTTCAGTCCAATGATTCATACTTTATCACCCCATTTGATTTTCATTCATTCTAATGACAATATGCAGACATTATATTCACAGGTGGTTGACTTCCCCACTGGCCATTTTAGGTCATCCATTCATCTTACAATGCACCAACACAGTAGTAACCAGTGATGCCTCCCTTCTTGGATGGGGTGGGCATTTCGAAGGGAAGATTGTCCAAGGCACATGGACATTGTCAGAGGCCAAACTTCATATTAACGTACTGGAGATTAGTCCAGTCCTCCTAGCATTGCTGGCCTTCCAGAACTACCTTTCCTGGGGTGTGATTTCTATCCAGACAGTATGTTGGTAGACTAGTACATCAGCAAACCAGGGGATCCCATTCATATCTGTTATGTTGAGAAGCCACGAGTGTGGCATTGGGCAAGGTTTGCCCAGTGCTTTCTAGTAGCAGTACATATCCTGGGGATATCAATGTTTTAGTGGACAAATTGAGCAGCTCCATGGGGCCAACCTTGCTGTGATCTTTTTATGACTCTTATCAACACCAAATGCATCAACTACTTTGCCTTGATTCGTAGGAGGGACAGTCACTATGGGATGCTCTAACACACACTTGGCTCCTGGGTCTCATTTAGGAATTCTCTTTTTTTCCCCTCATACCAAAGTTCCTTCACAGAGTGAAGTGGTGCAAGGTGAGTATGATCCTCCTCACCCCCTTTTGGCTTCATCAGATCTGTTTTCCCTTCCCTTGACCTCTGTAAAATTTGAAAATACTGTACTGTACCGTAATTAGCTGGAAACATTGTATACAATGAGACTGAGAAACGAAAGTTTAAATTACCTAAACTTGGGCTGAGTAGGTGTCAGTCTCTTACTTATAGACTAAGTCTTGTGCATTTAGAATGAATTCTCCGAACACTGTAGTTCATTTAATAAGGTTTTATTAAATGCTCACAATATCCAAATACTGTCTCCATTAACAGTACTTTTAAACAATTCAAGTTGCTGCACATTATTCTGATTGTCCTGAACAACGTAAACTGACATAGTCTCTAGATGACCTGTTTTCTGTACTCAGGCTTGAGTGCTTGTCATATTCTCTGAAGTAACAGGTCTAATAAACTTAATAACCTTAACTGCCCTGCTATCCTGAATACAGCATATTATATTGCTTTAGTCTAGTAAATTTTCTTATTTAAGACGTTGCCCGTTCGATTCTCAGTTAAAGCGTCTTCTGTGTGGAGACATGCGTGAGAGGGCGTACCTTCATTGAAGGTTGTGCATCAGGGCTGGCAACTCGGCACGTAAAAATCTTCTGCCAATCATTAGCGGACCGGAGTTCCGCTGTGGTGACCCCTAACCGGGAAAAGCCGAAAGACACAACAACTTTTCTTTAACCTCGGTTTCAGGCTTTGTATGTGCTTTATTAAGGAACATTCTGTAGCTGATCTTTTCCTTGAGAAAAGGACATTCTGTCTGCACATTTTATGCTTATCTTTTTTTCTTTAATAAACAGTCTTCCATGCTTGGCCAGCAAGGTTATTTTCCTTTCTGCTTAACTGTCTTTTATGCATAAATGAAACACAATTTATTTTACCCTTAAAAGACAGTTAAGCAGAAAGGAAAATAACCTTGCTTGCTTGGCCAGCAAGGTTATTTTCCTTTCTGCTTAACTGTCTTTTGTGCATAAATGAAACACAATTTATTTTACCCTTTAGCCTGTCTAATGTCTAATAATTATTTTAAAATGGAAATCCCTAATCTAACAGTTGCCCCTGAGGTCCCCGATGAAAGTCTACTGGGATCTACTTCTGTAGTTACCTTACATTTATATTGCTAACTACTGTATTTAGGTTTATGCTACCTGAGTTATAATCTGAAAATAAAAATAAAAATGTATTTGATAAACTTGTAATTTTAATTTTGGCCAGTAGGTGTGACTTGAGCATGTATGCCCTGTTTGGATTGAAGTCTTTTAACTTTATGATTTGAATTAACTTTATGATATGAATAAACTTGCAATTTTAATTTTGACCACTAGGTGTCACTTGAGCATTTATGGCCTGTTTGGATTGAAGTCTCTTAACTTTTATGATTTGATTTTTAACCCCATTTCCTGGAGGAAGAGGTCTTGCAAAATTTATTTGTATTCTTTACCATGCTTTTCCTGAAACTGGCACTCTGCAACCCAGGGTTTTTAAAAATGTATACTTTATGATAAACCAAAATTCATGAAAACCTACACAACTTAGTAGCTGATGGTTGTACTTTATTAGCTGTTTACAACCTTACTTGCTTACAACCTTACTCCCAGGACTGGACTGGCAACTTTGCATTGTGCCATTTTATCAGCATTTTTCTGCATGTCTTGGATTTTTGCCAGATTTGCCTTAACCGTTGAGCCCACTTAGCTCACCTATATCTTTTACCTTAATTTTCTTTTACTGCATTAGATATAGAGGAAATCCCCTCCTTGGCAGCTTTTTCTGCCACATATTGTATAGCCTATCAAGCATGATGGCTTCTGAAGACTAATTGAAATCTGCACTAAAAAGGTAACTTTATAAGTGGTCTTGAACCATAATTAACATATTTTGTGTTAACTTGTGTCTATATATTTTATTTAATGCTACTTACTTTTTTAACTTTTATGAATATTTATGAGCTATAATAGTTTACTAAAACCTTTACTTTCTGTATTTTAAGTCTATACTTTTACATTGTCTGTTAGTGTCCTTAATTTCTGACTAATGTAAAGTGCACTGCAATCTGTAAACGTGCACTGTAATCTGTAAACTAATTAACAAATTAAGCCTCTCCTGTTATGCCTTGAGTGCATTGAATAACTATCACTACTTATTATTTAAATAATAAGCCTGTAACAAAAAAAATTCTGCCACTTTACCCTTAACTAATGACTGAATAATGTAATAAGCTTGTTACAAATAAGTCTGTCATTTTACCCTTAACTAATGACTGAGTAAGATTTGACTGAATGGTACTATACTGAACACATAACTGAATATGAATGTCATATTCCAAAACTTGACTGATATTTACATTAGCATCAACTGAACATTTAAAAATAGCTGTTTATATTTTGGAAACTAACTAAACCAAAATAATATATGTTGCCAGTGTTAACTAAACATAGATAAAAGCATAACTGAAACTGGTACATGTTATATCCTAACTAATAATATTGTACAATTGTCTAAAACATGAGAACATTTTGACAGTGTTACCTGAACACAAATAAACTGAAATCCATCTGAACACAGATAGACTTAAACTACTAGTGCTGCACAAATTTCCATGAACCTGAAAACATGAATACATACATACTTGCTTTAACTTTAGACAAACATTGAAGAAATAACCAAAACACATCAACAGTTTCAAAATTTTGCTCTGCATTGTTCCAGTTGCTGATGAAGTAAAGGAAGGCCTGCTTTAATGTTGAAGTGTCCTTTTATAGTTAGGCCTTTTAAACCTATTTTTTTCATTTCTTGTGCAAGCTGCTTTTAGTATAATGTCCTTAAAATAACATTTGCATCTTTAACAATTATAGTCTGATAGCATTGTTTATTGCCCTGATTTTATTTACATTTTTTGCATGAAATACAGCTTTAACATCTATAAACTGGCAGCATTACATGCTGTAGTGACTTTATTTGCATGTTTTCTGCATGAAATGCAGCTTTAACATTTATAAACTGGCAACATTGCTTGCTGTTCTGACTTTATTTGCATTTTTCTGTATAAAAATAAACATACATTCTTCTGCATGAATAAACATTTGCTGCTAATAAGCTCTTGCACATCTGTAGACTGATTTTTACATTAAATTTTAACGCAACACTCAATTTTGACATAATGTAATTTGTTTTAATGGTCCTGTTACACTGGGGATGTCACAAGAATTCTGCTGGTATTTTCTTTCCAGGCTGATTGGCTTAATTTAAAAATCCAATCTTCAAAAGCTTGCTACTGACTGCAATTACCTTTGACCTTGTAAACCCCAATAGCGCGAAAACTGTACTTGAATCTTTTGCAGAGGTTTGTTTGTAATTGAAACTGAAATTCCTGTATCAAGTAACACATTGTGCCCCAATTTCTTATGAGTATAACTTTTATACCTATTCTGAAAATCTGGTATGTCACTGGCAACATTAACCTGAGCTACAGGATACTTTGATTATCTTTTGGGCTTGAACCTTGTACATCACTTACATCATTTGCCCAGTCATTAACCATAGTGGGCTGCCTTGTATTTGAAAAGCTAACAATATTTAAATTAGTAACCTCTTTAGCTTTATTGGAAACAACTGGAACAAAGTACACACTTTTGATCCATGTCCAGTTTTAGGACACTGTTTTTTTTACATACAAAACAAAACACAACATTTAACTGCTGGGACTGGTGAAGTCTGTTTTACTGCTGCAATATCAGTATTTACAGGAAAAAAATTATTACTGTCATCTGATGTTGGCAAAAATCTGTTTCTGTGTTACCACTAAATGGACAGCTTTTTCTAAGGTCTTAGCTGTAGCAATTGCATTTAACTTGATAGTTGTATCAAGTTTCTGAACTTAAATGAAATTCAAAGTAATAATGTAAGACTGTGCATTTTTGCACCTATATGTAATCAGTTTTAACTGTTGAACTTTTTACATTTGTCTCGTGACCCTTAGATTTTAACATACTGTTCAGTGAGTGAAACTCCACCCTTTGTCTCACCATAACCATTTCTTTAGTTGATGTCATTTAACTTTTCATTAGTACTGAATGCTGCAAGAATGTGTTATAACTGTCTATTTTTTTGGATAAATAGTAAACTGTAATGCATTAAATGGATAGCACTGTCTTTAATTCAGCTTGCTAGGCTAGCTGTAATCTGAGCTGATATGGTTAGCAAACTGCAATCTCTGTACAAAACATATACAATCTCAAACTGATTACACAATGTACTCTTTTATACATAGGATCTGAATTTATTTTTAACTGTGCTGTCACTTTTACAATGTAGCGTTGACTTTAAATTTTACATCCTGTAAACTAGCAAACATTATCTTGTCTCTGTCTATATTATGATATTGTTTATGCATTGCAACACTTTAATACAAAGTTCTTAAACAAACAATAATACAAAAACTTATTAGCCAAACTGTAACTGCAAACCCTTTATTCTGCTAATTAATTTGACTGTTAGTTCTGATTTACCTTACAAGACATAGAGGGATACACTTACCCTTTTTTTAACTGAACACACCCAGTATGTCTTTCTGAGCACTTCAGCTGTGTCAGCTGAACTAATACCGCAACATACTTCTGTATTCTGAATTGCATGTATTCTGTTCTGAACATTTGTATGTGAAACTATACTATAACTGAAATTATTATCTTGAATTGCATGTGCTGAAGCATGTACTTTTAAACTGGAGACCATACTGACTTCTGAGTCATGGTGTTTAGACATATTGAACATTTTGAACTAATAACCTTTAACTATAAGAGAACATTTTTAAACTTAAACCAAAAATTTTCTGGCATTTTAACTGTAGCAGTATTACTTGACTTGTTTACATGCAAAAAAACTTTAATTAAGTAACTTAAACTTTGTTGAACTGTTAACTAAAAGGTACATATAAAGTCTTACATAACTTTATGGCTTGGATGAAATGCAAGCAGTTGTCTGTAGCTTATTAATCTTTTTCTTGCTTCTTGACTTTATGACGTTACTGTAGAAACATGAATGCCTTTCATGTTCTGAAGGGACACTGCTTTTATAATACTGGTCTGCTGAAGTTGTGTGAGGCTTTTCTTAAGTAAACACTGGAGCTGTGCAATTTAATGCTGTCTTAATGAGAAATTGTCATGTCGTAATTTTCAGCGTATTCTGTATAGAGTTTACAGCTCTGTTTATGGAAAAAAACACTGGTATGCTGCTGAGGTGTTATGAAACAGTTGCTGTCACTTTAAACTGTTAATGAAACTTTGAAGTTATTGCCATAAAACTGTACCTGAAAAAATTACTTACCACAGCTGTTTTTGTTGAAGTTTGAACAAAATACAGAGTGCTGCACTTTAATAAAAACAGTGTTATTTATAGTCTGTAGGACACATGAAGTTGAACAAAACACTGCTATTTTTAGATTTCTGTAGAACACACATAGTGTAATCAAGTCTGGAAATTAACAATACCTTTACTGAAAGGGTAGAACACATGAAGTTGAATGAAATACTGTTATTCTGTATATTTCTGTAGAACACACACAGTGTAACCAAGCCTGGAAATGAACGATACCTTTACTGAAAGGGTAGTGTGTTATCCAAAGTGCTGGTGTAGTACTTCTGCTGTATAAACAGTCACTGTGAACTTAAGAAAACATGCTTGTACTGGAAACTGGATGTGAAAAGGTTCAGCTGCTTGCTGGGTCATGAGAAGTATACATCTCTCCCCGGAGAGCAGGTCACACCAGGCACCATTGTAAAATTTGAAAATACTGTACTGTACTGTAATTAGCTGGAAATACTGTATACAATGAGACTGAGAATCAAAAGTCTTAATTACCCAAGCTCGTGCTGAATAGGTGTCAGTCTCTTCTTTATGGGCCAAGTCTTGTGCATTCAGAATGAATTTTCCAAACACTGTAGTTCATTTAATAAGGTTTTATTAAAGGCTCACAGCATCCAAATACTGTCTTCATTAACAGTACTGATAAACAATTTAAATTGCTGCACATCATTTTGATTGTCCTGAACAACGTAAGCTGTTGCTAATCTTTCCCAGGAAACAAGAACCATTTTCCTTGACTATGGAATGTGCTGGTTCCTCAGCTGGACCTTCTTCAATCTACAAAAAGAAAAATATTGTCAAGCACCCTTTGCCACCACAGCAGGCTGGTAATTTGCCTCACCTGCAAATGGTTGACTCTTCTGTTTCTTCAGACCATTCATTTTTTTTCACATTCCACTGGTTTAGTCCATACAGTCACAACTGACCAGGGGTTAGGCACATCCTTTGCAGCAGTAGTAGTCCCCTTAGTGGACAAGGACGTCTTGTTGGTCCTTGGAGAAGGAGAAAGAGCAGGAAATATGTCTCTGGGAAAGTTGTTGCTGGCAGTACTGAGTCTGTTTCATCAAAAATTCCTGTCTCAAAATATAGAAAACTAAACAGTTGTCTTCTCCTGTGGCAGTTACTCTGGACAAGAGCAATTTATTAGGGTTTCCTCAGGGTCTTGTGCAGAATCTTGACCATTCGTATGTCTATTTCTGGTGAAAGAAAAAGGGATCCCACTTTCCCTGAATAAGTTCAAGAAATTGAACCTGTAGGCAGATTTGAAGAGATGGATGCATTTCTTCTCCTCAGCTTTCTTATTCAGATTCTGAGGAGAGTATATTATCTGATTTTCCATCTGAAATATTCTCTTTCTTTGAGACTATTTCCAGGATCTAGCAGCATTTTTATTGGGAAAATATGAAGATTTCTCAGTCTCTCAGAAAATATGATTTGTTATAACTGGATTTCCGGAACTTTCACCTATCCTTGCAGTTTTGGGGCATATTTTGTTTTATAACACCTTTATTGAATTATCACTTGCGACTTATATGTATATAAAAGTAATCAAGCCATATTAACAATTTCCCATTTACAAATATTCTACATCACACACATTGTTATATATCATATTTATTTATTTATTTAATTTAATTTAATTTTATTTTATGTGGCACTTTATTGGGAAAGTCTGACTGGGCATGAATCCCATTTTCAGAGGAGGCCTGGGGAGAAAAGCTCCAACATACATAGTTCAGTTACTAAACTACATAATATTAGTACATGAAGTGCAGTAACAAATAGTAGACTTGACATACAGGATAAATGTAAATTGGGTGGCGCAGTGGTTAATGCTGTCACCTCACAGCAAGAGGTTCTCCGGTTCGATTCTCAGCTGGGGTGCCTTCTGTGTGGAGTTTGCATGTTCTCCCTGTGTTCGCGTGGGTTTCCTCCGGGTACTCCGGTTTCCTCCCACATTCTAAAGACATGCTTCTGGAGCATATCTCCCCGGGCCTCTGCTGAAAACAGGATCTGTGGAACCTAGTTGGACTTTCCCGGTCAACAAATGTTAAATAAAATAAAATAAATAAAATAATGTCAGATCAGGAAATCGTACACTGAATATTGAACAGCAATCATAGGATAGTGAACACCTAATAACGTACAATTAAAAGTGATTGCCAAAATGGTAAAGATGTTAAGTATTTTAAATATGATCAAAAGACTAAGAGGAAAGGAAAGAGATTTTGCAGTTGGAGGGAGATTAGGAAATGGAGTTCAAGTAGGGTGCTATTGGAGAAGTAACTGGTGACTTGGCTGATAAGAGAAGTGAGGAAAGGAAAGGGGAAAGAGAAGAGCAAGGGAGAAGGAAGGAAGAAGAAAGAGAGGTAGTTTCAGCCTAATGTAAGACATGTACAGAGCCAGGAGTTAAGGAGAAATCTCTTTAGAGATTGTTTGAATATGTGACTACATGGCATTGTTCTAATATCTGTAGGAATACTATTAAAGACCTTGGCTACTGAGTAAGAACATAGGCAGTGATTGATTAATTTTTTTTTTGGTTTATGGATTTCAAGGGCTGTTTTCTCAGAAGAGCAAAAAGGGTGATGGGGGTAATGGTTAAGAATGGTGCTGATTGCTGGGGAGTATGAGGACTTATATACCATTTTATGAGCAAGGAGGAGTTCAGTGAACTTGAGGTAGTGAGTAACTCAAGCCAGTTTAAATATCTGAGGGTGGAGCAGTTGTGGGAGTTGTATGACTGACTGGCTGCAAATCTACCTACTCTGTTATAGCAAAGCTCAAGTTTTGATCTTAGGGAGATTTGAATGTTGGTGAAAATGGGTGAGGCATATAGCAGTGAAGGAAGGAGGTATGTTTTGGTCTGAGTTACTCTTAAGTTGGTAAGGAATCTTTTTGATTTACAGAGTGTGCCCAGCTTTTGGTGTGTTGTTTTTATGCACTTTTGAATATGAAGATCAAATTTCAGTTGATCATCTACAGCGGATATAAAAAGTTTGCACACCCCTGTTAAAATGCCAGGATTTTGTGATATAAAAAAATGAGACCACAATAAATAATTTCAAAACTTTTCCTACCCTTAATGTGACCTATAACCTGTACAATTCAATTGAAAAGCAAACAAATCTGTGAGGAGAAAAAATATAAAAAATAAAAAACATACAATAAGCTGGTTGCATAAGTGTGCATACCCTTAAACTAATACTTTGTTGAAGCACCTTTTGATTTAATTACAGCATTCTGTCTTCTTGGGTACACACCTACCATCAATTAAAGAGACTCTGATTAATCCCAAATAAAGTTCAACTGTCCTAGTAGGATTTTCCTGATATTTACTCAGTTGCCTGGTACAGCAAAAGCCATGGTTCACAGACAGCTTACAAAGCATCAAAGGGATCTCATTGTTGAAAGGTATCAGTCAGGAGAAGGGTGCAAAAAATTTCCACAGCATTGAACATACTATGGAACACAGTGAAAACAGTCATCAAAAATGGAGAAAATATGAGACAACAGTGATGTTGCAAAGAACTGGACATCCCTCCAAAATTGATGAGAAGACAAGATGAAAACTGGTCAGTAAGCCTGCCAAGATTCCTACAGCAACACCGAAGGAGCTGCAGAGATTTTTGGCAAGTACTGGTTGTATACTACATGAACAACAATCTCCCATATTTTGCATATGTCTGGCCTATAGGGTAGGGTTGCAAGATGGAAGTCTTTTCTTACACAGAAAAACATCCATGCCTGGCTAAAATTTGCAAAACAATACATCATGTCTCCCAAAAGCATGTGGAAAAATGTGTTATGGTCTGATGAGACCAAGGTTGAACTTTTTGGCCACAATTCCAAAAGCTACGTTTGGCACAGAAACAACACTTCCCATCATCAAAAGAACACCATCCCCATGGTGAAGCATGGTGTTAGCATTATCATGCTTTGAGGTTGCTTTTCTTCAGCTGGAACTGGGGCTTTAGTCAAGGTGGAGGGAATTATGAACAGTTCCAAATACCAGTCACTTTTAGCTCAAAACCTTCAGGCGTCTGCTAGAAAACTGAAGATAAAGAGGAATTTCACCTTTCAACATGACAATGACCCTGAACATACATCCAAATCAACAAAAGAATGGCTTCACCAGAAGAAAATTAAAGTTTTGGAATTGCTCAGCCAGAGCCCAGACCTAAATCCAGTAGAAAACCTGTGGGGTGATCTGAAGAGGGCGGTGCCCTTGCAATCTGACAGATTTGGAGCACATTTGCAAGGAAGAGTGGGAAAATATTGCCAAGTCAAGATGTGCCATGCTGATAGACTCCTACCCAAGAAGAATGAATGCTGTAATTAAATCAAAAGGTGCTTCAACAAAGTATTAGTTTAAGGGTGTGCACAGTTATACAACCAGCTTATTGTACGTTTTTTATTTTTTATATTTTTTCCCCTAACAGATTTGTTTTTTAATTGAATATTACAGGTTATAGGTCACATTAAAGGTGGGAAAAGTTTTGAAATGATTTATTGTGGTCTCATTTTTATATCACAAAAGCCTGGAATTTTAACAGGGCTGTGTACATTTTTTATATCCACTGTATTATGACACAGAGTAACTTTGTGTGGGGTACAACTTCAGTTTCAGTGTTGTTGAGAGAGGACATTTTTAAGGTGTCTTTTATGTGTGTGAGTAGTTTTGTTTTATTCAGATTTAGGAAAAGCTGATTGTCACTGAGACAGTTTTCAACAGAGCTGAAAATCTGCTGAGTGATAGAATGTAACTGGGAAGGACTATTAGATGAGCAAATGACAGTGGAGTCATCTGTATATTGTAGCTTTTTGGGAGGATGTATGTAGATTATTTATAAATTTGTTAAAAAGGAGAGGGCCAAGTGTGGAGCCCATACCTTACAACTGTCCAGATTTTCACAGAATGTCCAGATTTTCGGCTCATATTTTTGGTCTGTTCCTCATAAAATTTGTGGTTTTCTGACAAATCATTGGAATGATCTGAGGATTTAAGTCACTAAATAAAGACATACATTTGAATTTCCGACTTCAAATCCTTCAGAAAATATATGTTAAAGCAACCCCTGTTATTCTAGCAACTTTCTAAGTTTGTAAGAGTGATATTTAAAATATGTCCCTATTTTTGGGCCTTTGACCCCCGTTTTGTTGGGCTTTGTCCAGATTTCTGGTACTGGGAGAAAAGATGAGTAAGTAGACAGACATTTAATTGATTGTAACTAGTTAGCTAGGTAGCTAGAGAGCCAAGTGACTTGTATTGGAAAAGCCTAAAGCAGGCATTTTTGAGAGTAGTTTGGTATGTGAGACTGTACTGAAAGCTTTAGAGATATAAAAAGAGGGAAGAAAATAAATTGCTGTTATCTCTGGCTTTCATGACTTGGTCCAAAAAGGTAATAAGGGCAGTTGTGATATGATTCAGGCGAGGTAGAGGTTAATACATTTTCTTGGAGTAAGTATTGCAAAAGTTGCTTATGAATACATTTTTCTAAGACCTTGGAAAGAAGGGACAAGATTGCAACTGGTCTAAAGTTTATTTCTGTGGCATTTCCCCTTTGTGAAGAGGAATGATATAATTTTTTTTCCAGAGAGATGGGACATATGACTCATGAATGGATCGATTTATTAAGATAGATGTTGGGTAAGCAATAGAGGGAGCAGCAATCTTTAGATATTTGTATGGGAGATGAGGGTAAGCAGGGCTTAAGTCTGTGTAATAAATTTTTTATATAGGAAGTAGAGACAGATTTTAAGTTGAAAGTGTCATTGTTAGAGCTTTGAAATTTGTCAGGGCTGGCAGGACCCTGTAAGGAGTTTTGGGTAAGGGTGGCTATTAAATCTATAAAGTGGGAGTTACATTTAGAAGCAGTTTCTAAGGGCAAGATGTCTAGACAAGGGTTATGGGTACTAGGTGTTTCAGGGTGTAATATTTTCTTGATAGTGGACCAACATTTTTGGGGGTTGTGTTTTTGGTTATCCTGTGAGTTCAAGTAATAATATTTCTTATCAGCAGCAACTTGTTTATTTGTCATGTTTCAAAATTGTTTGTAGGTCTGTAGGTGAGCTTGAAATCTGTATTTTTGCCAGTTTCTCCAGGTTATGCCTCTCTGTTATACATTAATTGTTTACTAGAAGGGGATAGCAAGGGTGATTGGGTAAATTTAACTCTCTTTTTTGTTATAAGAGTGCAACTATTGAGAGTGTCAAGAAATATTGTATTCAATTTTAGAACAGGGAAATCACCAGGGAGCAGGTCTTCAATGCCCTCTCAAAGGCAAAAAATACAGTCTTCATGAGACCCGATAACATCCCTGGCTGTATCCTACATGAACTCAGGCATGGGTTCTCAGCTCCATTAGATTTAGTATTGACAAAGTAGCTGAATATAGCATCCTAGCACTCACTAAGCCAGAGGCAACAGCTGCATATGACCGTCTTGTAACCCCCCCTCATTCTTTCAGACTAACAGACTTCCCTCCAGTGACTCCCTTCAATACTTCTTGGAGTTTGGTGACCCTGTTCCTCAGAAGTGTATTTGGACCCAGGGCTTATAATTCCCCTAACAAAAGGATACTTTTGACCCTCTATCTTACTACCAGGCTATTCCTTTGGACTTTCACAGACTAGTGCATGCAATTCTTATTTGACTTTCAAAAGCTAGTGCAAGTACTTTCTTTAATTCATTTTTATTGTAAAGCCATCCTATACTATTTGTCCTCTATTCCTAACTTACCTGGTTAGTATCTACACTGATAGGAACAAACCTTACCTGTTGCTCTTGGTGCAACCTCGCTCTCTTTGCCCTCGCTACCGCTCGGGCTCACTCTGGTCCCCTAACCTGCCCCCATTTCACACCCACCCCCACTACTAGATTTATACCTACCTTCTCCACCTACCTAACCTACACCAATCACTCTCTAGCGAACACCTCATCAACCAATTCCCTTATCCCCACCCATACATACTCCTCCCACTAGCATGACACACTCACACTATGACAAGCCAGTTACCATGCATGCAGTCTATCTCACCATCCTCTTTCTCCTAGCATCAACATACTACCTTACCTTCTACCAAACCATACTTAATGGTACCTTAACTACCCCTTCAAAACACTTCCTCTCACACACACCAAACACCCATCACTACAGCCTGCACATATCCCCAAGTAGTCACCACCACATTATTCTCCCACCTCCCTCAGGAAGACTCCTCACAATCTCTACCAAATCACTTACTACAAATAGATACATAGCCATTCTAACCAAACTAACCAAACTGTTAAACCATATTAGCCATCAACTGATCTTAGCTGGAGACATACACCCCAAGCCAGGGCCAAACCCTTGCACAAATACTCCATCTATTCCATTTCTCTCACCCAACCAATCTCCCATCTCTAGACCAAAAAATAGCCGTCTACTACTTAGCTTAAATATCAGAAGCATAAATAACAAAGTGCACCTACTCCATGCTTTGATATCCATATATTCCCCCCGATTTACTATCCTTAACTGAAACATGGTTAAAACCTACAACACCAGAAAGCAAGTTCCTCCCACCTGGGTACAACGTATTACTAAAAGATAGACTATCCAAAAAAGGGAGTAGGGTAGCATTACTTTACAAAAGCAACCTAAAATATGTACTGTTAATCCCCCAATCCCTTCCCTCAATACTTCTGAACTTCTCCTAGCCAAACTCAAACTTAGCGGCAAAAAATCAATGTTATCACTGGATATATACCACCAGGCAAGAATATTCCCTCCCTAGAATCCCTCCTACACTGGGTTAATCAAAATCTTCCTCAAGAAACCATCATCCTAGGTGACTTTAATATTGACTGGGACACTTGCTCAACCACTAACCCCACCAACCTCTACAGCTTCTCCCAAGTCATTCAATCTAGCATTAGGCTAGGAAATGCTAAAATCAAAGAAAGTCTCTTAGATTGGATCTTGATAAGTAAGACCAGTACTCCACACCAAGCAGGAGTCCTTCCAGACACCCTTAGTGACCACCAACCCACCTTCTTACTAAAATACAAAATCCATGCCAACTCTACCCCACTAATACAAACTACCTGGAGCAAAAATAACTTTGACCCAAACAAATTCAAACTCAAACTAAAATACCATAATTTGAACATACTAAAAGAAGTACCCCTAGAAGAAGCTATAATCCAATTCAACAACACTTTTTTTAAAAATCCTAGCCGCCCATGCCCCACCTCATACCACAAAACTCAAAATGAATACTGCCCTCTGAATCACCAAAGAGACTAAAAATAAGATTTTTCAAAAGAATAGAGCTAGGCATCACTGGAGAGCCACGAAAACTACAGTAACTAGAGAACAATTCCAAAAATTTAGAAATAAAATCAAAAAAACTATTCTCAAGAATAAAAAGAATTATTCCCTCCATCTGCAAAACAAGCACCAAAACAACCCCCAAAAATTCTTGGCAGGAATAAATAAGCTACTTCACCCCGGCAAACCTTCCATCCCATCACCAACCTCCACAGGAGAAATCACCGACATACCTGAATCATTCAACAAATACTTCATAGAAACCATCTCTAAACTAATTCAACAACAACTCACTACTACTACTACCAATTTCCCCAAACCTGCAGTCAGTCCCCAAACTACTTCCCAATTCTAACCCATCGCTACCAATTATGTCAAATAATTACTATCCAAACTTAAACCTACTACCCTAGCAGCAGATGGCATCCCAGCAGAATACCTCCAGTTGACTGCTAATGAACTTGCCTACCCAATCTCTATTCTACTTAACAGATCTATATCAGAAAGAACCATCCCACCAATCTGGAAAACCTCCTACATCATCCCTTTACATAAAGGTGGAACATCCACTGACCTCACCAACTATCACCCTATTGCCATCCTGTCCCCACTAGCAAAAATTCTTGAAAAATGTATACATTACCAACTTATGCCATACCTATGTAATAACCAACTTCTCTCTCCTACCCAGCATGGATTCCACCCTGCCCATGGTACAACCACAGCCCTTCTTTCCTTTACAAACCTCAGCAAACAAAACAGGCACTTAGGTAAACTAACATCTGCCATATTCTTAGACCTGTCAAAAGCCTTTGATATGGTCAACCATCCCAAACCACTCCACTCCCTTACTAATCTTGGCCTTAGTGATCACGCACTAGCCTGGTTCCAAAACTATCTACATGGTAGACAACAAGCAGTTTGATGGGACAACAACCTATCCTCACTGCTGCATATTACCACAGGAGTCCCACAAGCATCCATTCTGGGACCCCTTCTACTCTCCATCTTCATTAATGATCTCCACAGAGTTTGCCAAGATGCAACTGTTATACAATATGTTGATGACTCAACATTAGTCTGCTCAGCCAACGACCCACACAAACTCCTCTCCATTACCCAAAAAGCCTTCCAAATTACAGAAACTATTGCTTAATCCCAGAAAGACCAAACTGGTGCTATTCAAACCAAGCAAATCCATCTCAATGCCCAACACATTCAATATTGTGTCCAGAGATGAGACTATCATCTCTCCAGACACTCATACTAAACTGCTAGGAGTGACCATTGACAACAACCTCAAATTTGATCTACCTACAGATCAAACTATTAAAAACATTCACAAAAAATGGGCAGTCTTTATAAAAACAAACCATTTCTAACTCAACATTCTAGAATAACCATAGCTCAAACCCACCTCCTCTTCACACTATTCTACGCCACTCCCATCTTCATCAACCTACCTAAAACTGAAATGACCAAGCTTAACATCTGCTACAATCAAATTGCCAAATTTGCTATTGGTGCTCCCTACCGCGCTCACCACTGTCATTCACTAAATCAACATAACTGGCTTGAATTCCCAAATCTTCTCTCATTCCATCAGCTTTCTTTCACCCATAAACTCCTACTTCTTCCTGAAAAAACCCAGCACTATCTAATCTACTTAAACTACAAACCAATACCAGACAACTTCTCTCTAGTGATAAAAGACTAAATAAAGGTGACCAAAAGCAATAACACAGCAGGTGATTCCCTCTTCCCTAACTACATCGGTAAACTTTAGAACTCATTACCTTCTGCTCAGCCAACTCAATGGTTACATTAAAAAAACTACTAAATGAACACCTAAAACTCACATGGCTATGCCCTTGCTACCCACCAGGTTGAGCCATATCATACCTCTGACCTACTCTTGTGCTCCTTTTCGCTTCTATCCCTTCAAGAAGAATCATGACTCCTCCTTACACTGCCTCACCTGCGAACACCTGAACCAACAGTCAGCAATTATACACATTCCAACTTTAAACCCAACCACATCTCACAAAACTAACCCTAACATCCACTCCCAACCCCCTTTTACTTACATTTGTCTCAATCAGTGTTATTGCTGGAAACCAGTACATTCTAAGTACTACTTTACTCTAACTTAAACTATGGAATTCTGTTAAAACTTGCGACTACCAATGAATATTGTACTTTGTAACTTTTAAACTATGGAATCTTTTTAAATTATGTGTTTTCCTATAAATACTTGCTTGCTATGTAGAAATCTCATAGCTGTTTGTTTTTAATGTGTGGAGCTTTTCTTCCCGGGCCTCTGCTGAAAATGGACATGTATCCAGTTGGACTCTCCCGGTCAATAAATGTAAAATAATTAAATAAAATAAATTAGGTACCCTATTCAACCAAAGCCTAGCACCAGCTTCATCCCAGCCAAATGGAGGACAGCCACTGTCATCCCTCTACACAAAGGTGGATCATCCACTGACCCAGGCAATTATAGGCCCATCAGCCTAACTAGTCTGATCTGCAAGGCCATGGAAAGCATTATCATGGACCTTATAACCAAAGATATTGGCAACCTTCAAAAGCTTGATCCCACACAGTTTGGTTTTGTCAAAGGGAGATCATGCCTGTTAAACTTGGTCAACTTCTTTGAAACAGTCACCAAAGCCACGGATAAGGGGAAGATGGTGCACACCACCTACCTTAACCTAGCCAAAGCCTTTGACACGATTTCCCACTCGGGCATAATAGATAAACTCTTCAAGGTAGGCATCAGCTTGTATGCTACCAGATAGGTGGCTAACTAGCTCACTGATAGAACCCACTCAGTCAAAATAGGGGATGCTACCTGTAGTAGTAGACCTGTAATAAGTGGCGTACCCCAAGGATCGGTCTTGGGGCTCTACTATTTGGGATATACTTTTCTGAGGTGCAAGTCAAAAACAGTTGTCTGTGGCTGACCAAGTTTTCAGATAACTGCAAGCTGGGCATTGTCATAAATTCCCTCAAGTGATGTGAACATCCTCCAAGAGGGCTTTACCCAAACTAATGACTGGTGCCAGAAGCATGACCTCAAACTGAATACCAAGAAATGCATCATTATCCCCTTTGGGGAAAATGGCATCCCCACTAATTACACATTAATGACAACATACTAAGCATGCAATCAGTTGTGTGGGACTTGAGGACCCAGGTTGATAGCAGCCTGATGTTTAACCACCACATTGCCTCCATTGTACAGAAGGCTTTCTACATGGCCCACCTCATAAATAAGTGTATTTCATCCAGGAACAAGGAGGTCATAACATCCCTGTACTCCTCCCTTATCAGACCCATTATCGAGTGCAATGCCACCTTTGGCACCTTGCCAAGTGCATGCAGCAGCTGGAGAGACCACAGAGGTTCCTGACCAGGAAAATCCAGAGACTCAAACACCTACCCTATACAGATAAGCTAAAAGCCCTGTCCCTCTACTCAGTCTGATACAGACTGCTTAGAGGTGACCTGTGTCTAGCATACAAGGCCATCTCAGACCCAGCCTTGATGGAGTTGCTGCATATCCGTTAAGTCAAACTTCACTCACGCAACCCCCATGCAAGGCCTCAACTTGGTCTTTGACATTAATAGAACTCGATGGTGGAATAGATTTGTGCCCCAAAAACTCCTCCATCTGTGATTCCCTCTCCATGTCAAGCAGAGTACCTCTCTAGCCCTCTTTAAGAGGAACATGGGCGACTGGATGGGAAACAGAAAATACACCCCTGTGATCCCCACCTGTGTCACTGCTGGACAGGGGGAAACAGGTGCTGACTTTGTGGGAACATGGGCAAAATTCTTGGCTAAGCTTAAATGGGCCTCCGGGCCTAGTATCATCCTATGAACCTATGAACAGCATTATCCAATGGTATGGAATAGATGATGGACCAATTAATGTTATTAAGGATGTTATTAAAGATCTTGGAATTAAAATTTGAAAGGTTACATCAGTCTTTATAAAGGTGCTGTTTGATATGGTGAGTTGCTAGTCTCTGAACATAGATGGTGATCATTGAGGGAGTCTTGGAGGGTTTTTGAAGAGTCATAAAGGTTTGGATTTGAGACTAGGATCCAGTCCAGAGTAGAAGCAGTGTTATTAGCTTTGTTGAAGTGAGTATGGGAAGTTATGAGTTGTTTGAAATCATATAGATTAATACCAGTCGAAGGGTAGTCTGATGTGAAGGTTTGCCAGTTAATATTGACATCACCAAGAACTATTACTTCATGAGAAATAAGATGTATTCCAGAATAGGGATGTTATTTCTTGGGGGAATATATAGGGCTGTTATACATAGGGCCAGATTCAATAAAGCTTACACTAAGTGTACATTAGTGTACACTAAGTGAACAAAATATGTATTCAGCAAAATTCTTATCACATTTTTTGTGCTTTCTAGTCACTCAGAAAGATTACATTAAGTGTACATGTAGTCTACACTTTGTGGTAACCTTTATGAATCCCAGTCAAAATTTAAAGCTGTAAGAATATCCGTAGAACAACTAAAATTAAGAGGAAGAAGGTGTGCATTATGTCTGTGTTGTCTGTTCTGACCAGAACAGTGTACATGTAGTGTACACTTAGTGCAGGCTTTATTTGAATCTGGCCCATTGTGTTTTATGCTCATTTAATTTACAGAGAAAGATAAGGATCTCAACAGAGAGGAGTTTAGGAAGAGAAATAGAAGAAGGAGAGACAGACATATAGCTAGAAAATATGATTGCTACACCACCACCTTTTTATTTAATGTGTCAGAGCAGATGATATTTTAGCCGGGGGGAGGATTTCAGAGTCTTTTATATGTGGTTTTAGCCAAGTTTCTGTAAGAATAATAATGTCTTGGGAGTAATGAGTGATTCAGGAAGACTTTGTTTACTATACTTTTGAATAGTTATGGATATGATTTTCAAATATTTAGTAGATGTTGTTGCAGTAGAAGACGGAATGGATGGAGAAGAGAGGCAGTCAGGACCTGGGTTTGGGTGGACAGTGCCTCATAATATGATCTTGTTACAGTATGCATACACTAGTGATGGTTTACTTATGTTAGTATTACATTTAAAGTTTACCTTATATGGGTTGGGAGAAGGGTTAAGAATTTAATATCTGAAAATGAGATGGGGGGGGGTAAGCCAAATAAGTTAGAAGCAATAGTGATATTGAATGGCTGTTAAGTGACATAGGCAGTGTGAGTATGGGTGAAGGGTTGAGAAATAGGTGCAATAGGTATCATAGAGCATGTAAGGTATGATAGTAGTAGGAGTGGATAGAAAGATGAGGAGCATATTTTGGTGTGTATTGGAAACAAGAGTTTTGAAGGCAATGCTGGAGAGTAAATGATATATGTATATATAATTATGCTATAGAAGGAAACAAGAATAAAAAGAATTATAAAAATAAAACGAATTAAAATTAATTAGGTAGGGATTTGAATGGGTATATGGGATGCTATGGAAGAAGAAATAGGACAGCTATACAGATATATATATATATATATATATATATATATATATATATATATATATAAAGAAGAAAATATTCTAAAGAGAAGGAGTGTAATATGAGGCAATAGTGGATGTAAACAATAATATGTAGGCTGAGGAGTGCTGTGGAAGAGAGGTATCACTAGACAGGTGGAGCCTCATGGGTGGAGATATGAATAGTATGATTTGAGTAGTGGGTATTAGTGACAGATGAGGAGTAGCAGAATGATAGGCTGCTTGTATAGGAAAAGGAGGAGTTTATGCACAGGAAGAGGAGGGTTTTGTGTAGGTATAAAACTAGGGATAGTGGGGGTGGGTGAGATTTGGGGTTAGGGTGGGGGAGCAGAGTGAGCCAGAGCAAAGTGAGGACAAACCAAGTGGGCTGCACCAGCTGAAATGGCAAAGACGTATGGAAGGGGAGAAAAAATATCTGTAGACTTAGAGGTGAGCAAGGTAAGATGTCTTATGTGGTAGAAAGAATAAAAATGTAATGTTACTAGAAAAGCTGTTAGGAGAAAGAGCAAGGTAGCAAATAATAGCAGAAGGTGAAATGTTATAGAGTCGTAGTAATTATATGGGGGTTAGCAGAAAGATTTTCAAAGCAGGGGGTTAACTACTTGCAGGTGTAGTTAGTAGAAAAGCCTGCCTAAAGAAATACTAAATACTGCAGTTTATTATTTTTGTTAAGTTTCAGTAAGGGAAAGGTTACTATTTACATGTTACAGACAGCGAATACATTGGAAGTTATAGACGAAGGCAGACAGACAGATTTATCCTGCAGCAAAGAACAAGTATGGTGAGGTAGGTAAAGTGGGGGAGGACTTTTGTAGTGGGTATATAGTGTATAACAGACAAGAAGCATGGGAGTTTGAGAGACGGATACATCTTCCAGCATAAAGAAAATTACCAGTGAACTTTTAAGTTCTAGTAGGAGTGTTTGTCGTCTACAGAAGACCCTGCCCTATTTATTACAGAGGAATATGATATCTATGCTAGACATGACAGTAATTAGCATACATTATTAATATGCCCCTCTCCTGTGGTCCTTGTTAGGGTCCCTATTAGGTTAAACCTCAGTCTTGGATGTTGTTTGCTGGACAATGATGATTTAACTGACACCAGTTCAGTGTTATACTTGACGGAAAGAGATAGTCAAAGTAAGACAGATATACATAAGCAACATTAAATTGTTCAGTTCTTGTCTTCTCTTAAACCTCATTCCTCCTCCAAACTTTTTTCTGCATGTATTGTTCCCACAGTTTCCTTTGTTTTTCAATGTAATTTACTCCTACCCTTTTCTAAAGATCCAGCTTCCTGTTCTTTTGTCTGTGTTACAATATTCACTACTTCAAATGTAATTGATTTTGGTTTTGATTTCCATTTTCTAGTAATTACTTTTTTCTTTGGAGGATGTTTTTGTCACAGCCAGTATTTTCAGTCAGTATGCTGCTCCTAAAAAGCATATAAATTGTATAAAGTTCCTCAGTCTTTCCAGTTTTATACAAACAAACAAACAAAAAAAAATCCCATATTTGACCAAACAGCTTTCGGTTTAGTGAACCGAGCTGCTGCTAAACACTTTGTTAGTTCTAATCCCTCTCCTTATGATAAGGCTGAGAAAGTTTTTTTTACAAAACAGTGTATGCTTCTATATCTGCAATTCTTAGAATTCTAAACTGTCAGATTCATTTGTTAAAGTTTATCCTAGTTAATTATGAAAGTATGAAGAATGTCTGGGCATCAGGTTTCTTTTGTGAGGAGAAATCTGCATTATGTAATTTAGTTTCTTCTGTTTTACAAGTCACTACTCATTGCTTAAAATGTATTTATTACTCTGTGGATACTACCTCTAGGGTTGCTGTCATTGGAAAGGGGGGTTGCCTGGCTGCATTCACAGAATCTTCCAGAAGATGTTAAAAATGAAATTTTAAATTCTCCCTTGGATAAAGAGATAGTTTTCAGATGTTTTGCTGCATACATTATCAAGAAGTGTGATGAGAGGGGTAAGTTGATTCAGGGAATCTCAGCTTTTTCAGCCCTCTTTCTCCAACATTTCCAAAGGATTATCTGCTCCCTTGTCTAGCTTTAGCAAAAGCAAAATAAATAGTCACAGCAGAATGCTGGTAAGTAGAAATTTAAAAAGCAATGTCCAGTAAGTTCCAAAAAGAAAGCAGGAACACCCAGAACAAAGGACAGTCAAATAAGCCAGATGACTATATGAGGGACCTTGTTTCCTCCCCACCCTGTTAGTCCTTTAATCCTCCAAAAAAGTCTGAATCTCCATTTTTGTTTTTGGCAGCAGATTATTTCAGCCAGATGGGTCCCAAATATGATCCGTCGAAGTTACAAATGGCAACGGGAGGCTTTTCCTCCCTCCTAAGGGATTTCTCCTCATCACCAGACCAAACTCTTCTCTTTCCTCCTGTTTTCTGTCACATGCTGCCTTCAGGGAGTAATAGAAGCTGTTCCTATTCCTCTTCTAGGATAATTATTTTATTCAAGCATTTTTCATTCAAGCACTGCTGTTAAGGAAGAAAGATTCTTGGAGATTAGTCTTGGATCTTTCCTTCATGAACCAGTTTGTGATAGCACTGGAGTTCAAAATGCTTCACTTCACAATCATTTGCCTCTTATTCCTCATTTGAGTTTTTTTTTTACCTTAGATTTAAATGATTCATATCTGTTTGTATCTATTATTCATCCAAATTTCAGGCATTTCTTACATTTTTCTGTGTCTGGATCACATCATCAGTTCCCTGCCTTATCTTTTGGTCTATCCACTGCTCCAAGAGTATTCACAAAGTGTCTAGCTCATGTCACAACAGCTAAGTGCAGATTGCGGGTTATCCACATTTTTCCATATTTAGATGACTTGCTTATATTTGCAGAGTCTTTTTTAAAGTGTCAGGAATCTCTATTTTGGGTAAGGGATATCCTACACAGGTTCATATTCCTAGAGAATGCTGAAACTTTTTTGTGACCCCTTCTCACAATTTGTTTCTCTGAGGTGCCTGCTGGACACCTCAGTGCAAATAGCATTTCTTTGACAGGAAAATTAGATCTATCTTTAGATCTGTTTCTGGAATTTTCCACTCAGACGTCTGTCTCTGTTTGGGAATACTTCAGGATTCTAGGTCTCATGGCATCAGTGATTCTCATGATACCTCTGGCTTGACTCCACATGACAAAGATACAATGGTATCTGAAATCTGTTATGCAACAGCATCACGTCCTATTGACTTTTCCAATTTCAGTCTTGGGATTTGTAAAAAGGGAGATTTTGTGGTGGAGACCTCAAATTTCTCAGAATCCAGGGCTTCCGTTTTCCCCTCCTTTCCCAAAGCAGTCACAACAGATGCCTCATTCTTTACTTTGGGAACAGTGTCAATGTGCATAAAGGTGCAGGGCTTTTGGGACAAAAAAATCAGAGCAAAACACATAAACATAAAAGAAATGCTAGTTCTTATAAATGGTCTCAAGTCTTTGAATCATCTGGGGTCCCTGGGATGGACTTCTCATTCTGTAAGAGCAAAATTGTAGGACAGACAAGCTGAGCAGGACCAGGGCAGACCCACGTGAATGGAAACTGAATCAGTGTGTCTTCCAAGATTTGATCCATCTGTGGGGAACACCTCAAGTAGGCCTTTTTGCCTCATCACTAAACAATCATTTGGCAAAATTCTGTTCCAGGGCTCCATGCAAGAAAGCTTGGTAGAGAGATGCCGTTGATGTTCCTGTATGCCTTTTTACCATTTCCACTAATTTCCAGGGTATTTCTGAAGATTCAGGAAAAACTCCCAAAAGATCACTGTGGGGACTTCCTTCTGACCGAGGCAACAGTTCTTTTGGAATTGGCCAGGGTCAATTTCCACAAGCTTCTTTATAGAAGATTGCGGTGTTCAATACATCCCAACCCAAAACAACTACAAATGACTGACTGGAGGATAGGGTCTTAATAACTTTTAGGCACCTGTTTTCTGAGGACATGCATCAGGTCTTAATGGAGATGAGAATGTTTGCTATTAGTAAATTATACATTAGCAAATGGAAATGATTTTCTCGTTAGTGCCAATAGAAGACCCAGGACCCATTCAGGGTTAGCGTTTCTCTGGTTTCACTGTATTTATATTAGTTACTATCCTTTGGCCTGTCTTACTTCCCAATCAGTGGTCATCTGTTGGTCATTTCAGCATGTCTGCCCCTTGGATTTCTCTCTTTGAATGTAATCTGATGTTAATATGATTTTGAAAGGGATTCTGCATAAGAAGCCTCCCAGAAAACCAGTGACGACTCCTCTGGATCTTAATTTTGTGTTAGAGAAGCTAACACTTGCTCCATTTGAATCAGCTCATCAGGCTGAGTTGACATGGAAAACAGTTTTACTCTTTGCTCTGATCTCTGCAAGAAGATTATCTGAGTTTCAAGCTCTCATGGTGTGTCAGCCATATCTTATTTTTCACAGGAATAGAGTTTCTTTAAGACACGTCCTTCTTTTATGCCCAAGGTGGTATCCAAGCTTACTTTAAGCTAATCTGTCTATATCCCTGTCTTCTTTCCAGACTCTAAAAATGAAGGAAAAATAATACTTCATACCTTTGCTGTCCAGAGACAACTCAGGTACTGTCTTAACAGAATAAAACCTTTCAGAAGTTCTGGTCAGTTGTTCATTTCTTGTGAAGGTAAGAAGAAGGTACAACATGTGTCAAAGCAGTCTATTTCCAGATGGTTGTTTCAGGCTACTATCTTTTTTTACTCCCATCAGGGTTAAGGCTCATTCCTCCAGGCCTTGTATTCATCTATGGCATTTTTAAAATGGCTGGATCTAGAAGTATCCTAATAGAAGCAACTTGGTCCTCTACAGTCTTTTTTAAAACACTATAAACTAGATTCTTTCTCCAGGGGTAGGGCAGGCTTTGTTGGAACCACTCTCCAGGGGAACCTGGACCCTTCTCTTTCCACCTATCATCTCTTGTAAGCAGTGTTAATCTACCCATATAGCTTAGGCTTCCCCAGCAGTGATCATAATGATGAACATAGTACAGTTATATAAGTAAACTTACCAAAAATTAGATGTTTGGTCACTGTTGCAGCTTCTCCCTCCCACCTCCCCCATTATTTTTTGTCTTATTTTTTTCCAGGGCATAGACAGGTACATTTTTTTTCTTTTCCTAGCATTGTCCTGTCAGGGCTTAGCCTCCCTCTCTCAATTGGCATGAATGCTCAGAAGGACTTGGCACCCAAACCTGACTTTTAGTCAGTTCAGCTCGAGCTGACTAAATTTCCACACATGGAAGGTGTCGTGAAGCTTTGGAAGCTGGCCTGCTGTTATATTCCATGCAGGATATAACCTATTTTGCTTAGGCTACTGCAGCAGTGATCATTTGACATCTACTGTTATGGTAAGTTTACTTACACAAGTGTAATTTCTCGACATTTTGGTCATATCATTCACTTAAGGCATTTAGCTAGGGACTCTCTCCTGGAGATTAGCTAAGGAATCTGTCCTGGAAGTTAATGTGTTTCTTGTCCTTACTTGAAGGCTGTAATGGGTTCTTAAACAAGTTGGATTCTGAGTCTGTTAATCCTGATACCCTAATTCTGGGGGACTTAACATTCATCAGCCAGGAGTCATACACAATGAGCCAGCATTTTCTAGATTTCAATAATACCAGTTCCTTAGATCAAACCGTCCATGTTCCTATGAGAGAGAGAAATGTATGTTGCTTTGTCCTACATAGAGTCATAGCTCTCAACCTTCCATCTCCAAAATGAGGAACACTAGCCCTTATAATGTGGAACAACTGGGCAAAATGTGGAACGCATACTAACGGCTTACTAACAGCTTCAACTAGGAAGGTCATAGGATGGTTTAAATACGCTCCTTTTACTTATAAAAAAGATCTTTTAATGAATTATTGATTCATTTCTATTTACCATGAATATCAGTTAAACATTTCCTAATACTGAATGCATGACAGACCCTTTCAATGTGGAACTTTGAGGAACATGAACTTTTTAAGACTGCAAATGAGGTACGTGCTTCATAATGAGGTACACTTGAGAAGTATGCATAGAGTGCTTTTGCATTTTTGTGCTCCACATTTATAAATAACAGGGCCCAGGTTAATCAAATGGCTTCTATATAGGAGCCTTTCTACAAGTTAGCTAAGCAGTTACTGTGGACTGATTCTAATGTCATCCCTTCTGACCCATATTGGATTCATAAGCACTTGTACAACTAATGGAGTCAATTCTAAAGGAACCTATCTACCTGGTCACCAACAAAGTGGTAATGGAAGTGGGCAGTACTTGAAGCTGACTGTTTAGATTGCAAATAGTGGCATAAAAAGCCTCTTAGTTTGTCTGGAGATGGGATGCTGACAATTTGTCACACTTTGACAGATAACATTGTCGGTGTTTCATAAATCGTTTTATAAAATGCCCCGTCATTGATGTGAAATGTTTTTTCTTAGATATATCAGCAAATACAGTTCAATTAATTGCATTATGTTGTCAATCCAACCAATGGAGGTTTATGATGATGGACATCTTAATGATTTGTATTTTTCATATTGCAGTGTGACAGCACTTTTAGTGTAATTGGGAGTCAGAGATAGACAAAAAGCATTAGAAGAACAGAAAACAATGCTAAATTACTTAAACAGAAACTGTGTTTTTCTCATTCTTCTTTCCATTCTGCCAACTGTTTAATTGTTTAATTGCTGCATTGCAGCTCATGTTGGAGAAAAATAACTTTTATTACCATAGACTGTCAACATCTTTGTTAGAAGAATGCACAATTAGAAAGAGTATAATTGTTGTAGTAGAAAAAATATATTATTCACAAAGATTGCAAAGCTACCTTCAATGACTTGTATTAAACCAACTGAATGAAGACCACTTACTTGGAACTATTGCAAAATATTAGATCACTCTCAGTAGGATTTCCTAGTCCTGCCATCTATACTACAGTCTTGAGCACAACTTGGGTATGCTCAGCAGTCTGCCGTGTAAAAAACTAAATCAATTCCTGTAGACACAACACAGTAAAATATGTTTTATAGATTTAAAACATTCCCTAGTTTTGTTTGTTGTTTGAAGTTAGTAGGTGACCCTCAATTTCTAAACATGGGTGGTTAAATACATTCCTCTCTATGCTGTTTGAAACAGTGTTATATTTTCATAGAAATACTTCACCCTAGTGTTACTAACATTACCAACCTACCATCATACTTTCCTCAACATGGCATTATTGTAGTGGATAGTTTTGGAGGTACTTAGCAGATGTTTGCATGTGGGCCATATTTTTTTAAATGTCTGAACATTTTGGCATGCATACATTTCACATTTTTTAAATGCATGTATAAATTTTGAACTATATGAATAAGATGGCAATTTTTTACAGTGTGCTGTCTTGGGCTTCTGTACTTTCTGCCAATGAGGATGCAAGCTGCTCCCCATTGTGGACAAAAAATGAGAAACAACAGCCAGTGATGTTGTCAACTTGAGTAAAATTCAGTCACTGGCTAGTAAGTACACTGCTTGGATGCAAGCAGAGGAGAAATTTTGAGAACTTGAAAGAAAATCAACCAGAAAAGGTGAAGAGAAAACACTGTCTGGGAAGAATTCAGTAGCTGTTTAGCAAAATGCAGTTCATGCTTCAGCTTTGATACAAGAGATGACTTCCAGTAATTTAGATGAAAAAATAAATCAAATGTAGTCAGAGTTGATTAAAATAAATGAAACAGTGAAGGAGTATATTACTCAACAAAAGGCTGGAAAACTAGAAGAAGCTTTAAATGACTATTCAGATGAACTGATAAAACTGCAAAAATCAGATGTTAAAATGAAGAAATAGCTGGCTGAGTATGAGATGTCTTAAGAAGAGCTCTTTAAAAAATCGTAAAGTTAGAAGACAGAGTGTACAAAGAAAAACTGAGATTTTCTTGTGTACCAGAGAAACTGGAAGGAAGACACTATATTAATTGTATGAAAATAAGCAATTCAACTGGTATTACACAGCAGGTATGTTAATTGAAAATGCAAAACCAATGGTATGCTTCAAACATGGCTAGAGGAAAGCAGCCAAGATCTATATTAGTGAAGATGCAATCATACAAGCAGAAAGAGTTGATCCTAACAAAACTATGGCAGAAGGAATAGTACTAAAAATTGTAGACAGCAGAGTGTTTTTTGAAAATGATAGTTCACTGCCACCAGCCAAAAGAGAAGAGAAGAGAAACAAATTTATCCAAGCATTGAGGGAATGTCAAGAGCAGGAGTGTGATTCAAGCTGCCGTATCTAGATGTCCCCTGGAGGATTAAAGAGATTTTTGGATACAGAACAGGCTAAGGAGGAAATAAAAATGTTTATTTAACAAAAAGTGAGCCAGCAAATTGAAGGGGACTATGCTTCTTATTCTACTGACAATAAAGCTCATACAGAGAGTTTGCCTGTGATTTTACAATGTTCCAAAGGAAAATGCTTGAGAGACACAAATAAAGCCCATGAATTGACTGGAAGAATCAGGAGTACCTTGGACTTGAACCAGAGTCTGGTGTTGGGATGTGGAGATAAACAGGAGGAAGAACAGCAACACTGAAATTAGTGAGTAAGTGGGAGACTATAAAGCATTTATCACATTTGTGAAATATGGCTTTGCAAGAAAAAGTGTCTGGGAAAGACTGGACTTTTGTTTAACTTGTGAGTGGAATGTAAAGCATATACCCCACTTTATGTCATTAATGTTTAGAAGTACAATAAAAGGGGGAAAGTAAATGTAATTAAAACAATTTGTATTCTTATCAGTATTTATATATCTGACATTTCATGATATAAACTGCATGTTATATATAGTAAAGCAGTTTTGTGTAGTGTGTAGCCAGGGATATTTTAAATGTGGGACAGTCTTTTCAGTGACTGTTCTATGTGTTAAAGTAAACAAGTACTTTTTAAGTTGTAAGAAATATAAGCATTACAGTGTAACAAGAGTAGAAAGGCCTGACAAAAGCATATTTACTGTGAATATGCTGTGATCTTGGGCTGCTATAGTGGTGAGGGGTGTAAAGTGCCTTAATTCTAGTATATGTAGACTTAAGATATTTTCTCTTAGTTTTACAAAAAGGGTGAATGTCTAGATTAATGCTCTTGGTTTAAGCTATAAGCACGTTTTTCTTTTGTAATCAAGTAGTCTTGAAATATAAGTTAAAATGGTGAAACCAATGAAAAATGCTAACCTTCTTAAATTTACAAAGATATTCCCCGGGATTCAATAACCTTATTTTTCCATGCAGGAACAGTGTAGCTGCTACTGCATGGAATATGGTCGTCGAGCGATCCAGTAAAGTAGCGTTTTGATGTGTACGAGACTAAATACACTGTTCTTGCATGGAAACCAGTGCAGAATGCTAATTACCTCATTTGCTGGTGAAAACCATGCAAATGAGGTGAATTAGGGATTCACAAGCAGGCAGGTATCTGTGCAAGAACAGTGTTAGTTGCAGAAATGTATTTGGTTACTAACTGAATACATTTCTGCAAATAACAAAATGGAGGCATTACAGCTCCCAAAAAAGCATGTATTATAGTCATTAGGCATGCCAATGGTCAAATATATGGCAAGTGGCACGGAAAAGTGTTTCATTTTTATAAAAATCAAAGTTATTCTTTTTGGCCGAGCTCGGCTGTAAGCATGGGGCAGCGGTGCGCAAATGGGATTAGGCCAAAAATAAAAAAATGTGAAAACTCAATTTTAAGGGAAATCTGCATTTTGCCATTATAGTCTATGGCATGCAAAATCAATACAATACCAGGGAACAGTGGCTGTCAAGGGGAAAGACTCTGTTTTAGTGCAGTAACTATGGACTAAAGCAGTGGGTATGAAAATGAGGGGAAATTTACTGAATCACAAAAATCTTCTAAGTGCCAAACTGCACCTATCCGTATGGGTGCTATAGCATGATCATGTAACTAGGAGGAGCAACAGACATGAAAAGGAGGTGTGTCGAGCATGGTGTAAGCACATTGGAGCTCCATGGCTCCCAAATAAGCTTAGCTAAGCACAGCTAAGCAAGGGGGTGTGTCTGAGGCTGTATTGACTTATTCATATAAGACATCAATTCCCAAAGGGAACAAAGATTTCTCCGCAACCAAAAAAAGCTGAAGTCAGGAAACAAAAGAATTTATCTGCTTTTTCTTTTTGACACTTCATCTGGTACCTCGGTTAACAATCCTTCAAGGAATGAAATAGTATAAATTTAGCAGCCTTTTTGAATCCCATTAAGTAAGTGTACTAATACATTACTAATACAATTAATACATTCCTGATTACTACAAACTTTCCCTCCAAGCTTAAAGGTGTACCCCCCATAAATGAAAGAAAGAAAGAAACTATCTAGTGTAACATACATAAGCACTTTCCAAATATACCCTAGAAAAATATCCTACACAGTTATACCATACACTATTCACAAATTAATTACACAATTATTAAACAATTATTAAACATTAGTTACTAACAATTTCATATTAAATCTGTTCAATAATTTGAATTTACATTACTTACCTACAACTAGCCTATATTGCACTTTTTCCCTTTATATGACATTAGCATTACTCTTACCATTTTTATACAACTACCTATATACACTCTAACAAACCCATAATTTTTATACATAATTTCCTTAAACATCCCAATTAATTTCTAGATTTAACCTGTATGGAAATAGAGTTCCCAAGTTCACAATAATTTTTATTTCCAGCTTCAACAGCCTACGTCTAAATTCTTCAACTCCCATATTCTGACATCCAAAGGGTTGGGCCAGAACACTAAAGAAAAAGCTGTCAACACTTCCCCCATGGGCAGCACAAAAATATTGGGCCACTGGACTTTCCAGTCTCCTATTCCTAACATCACCTAGATGTGCTAATATTCTTAATTTAACTTTTCTCTTTGTTTGTCCTATATACCACATTGTGGGTGTACATCCACACCCAATAATGTAGACGATCCCACATGAGTCACATTTAAACTTATGTTTTATCCAGAATTTCTTTCCTTTAATAACCCATCCATCCATATTTTTTATTCTTTTACACACTTTGCACATTCCACAAGGAAATGCCCACAGCCTTTTCCCCACAATATTCTGTGCCTTCTGACTCAATAATTCCCTTAAATTGCTGAATCAGCCATACGAAAAAGTAAAATTTTTTGGGAACAAATTCCCTACCATTTCATCCCTGTAAACAACTGGCCATAACTTATTAACCAACTCTCTTAATATATCTGAAAAATGGGAGAATTTAGTTACATAATGTATAGGGTCCACTTCTTCTAAATCCTTAACTTTATGAATTTTCTGATTAATCCTGGGACCTCTCTGGTCACGGCCTTTACTCACCACCCCTCTGACTTTGTCCAAAGCTACCTGAATATAAGTATCTTTATAACCACACTTACATAGTCTGTTCTTTACCAAAATAAATTCTCTCTCTAAGACCTTCTTGTCAGACGTATTTGCCATAGTACATTTAAATTCCCCATAGGGTAAAGATTTTATCAAATGTGAAGGATGTGCACTGCTAGCCTCCAAAAAATTATCTGCAACTATATTGTAGTTTCCCATTTGTATCTACATAAAATTCTACTTCTAGAAACTGCATGATTTTATCATTAATTATGTATGTAAATTCTAAACCAAAAGAATTCTGACTTAATATGCTCATGAAGTTTTCAAATTCACAGTGATTACCCCTGCACACAAAAATCAAATCATCAATAAAGCGTTTAAACATAATCACATTGTTTTTAACAAAACTTGTTGGATAAATAAATATATTTTCAAAGAAGGCCATAAACAATATAGCATATGAGGGGGCAAACGCTGCCCCCATTGCCGTTCCCTCTAACTGCAGATAAAACATTTCTTCAAAAACAAAATAATTATGTGTCAAAGCATATTCCAAAAGCTGACATAAATAAGTTGTTTTGGGACCCTTACCCATTGTTTTCACAATTGCTTCTAAGCCCTTTTCTATTTTGATATTTGTGTAAAGTGATTTTACATCTACACAAGCAAAATAATAGTCAGAACTTGACATATGATTGGATGCTGGGAAGAAACTCTTTCAACTGAGAAACCAAAAAGATGCCTATATTCTGCAAAAATGCCCCCACCCTCGAAACTATTGGTCTTCCAGGGGGATTAGTTAATGATTTATGCAACTTGGGAATTGCAAAAAAAATTGTCATCCTTAGGATTCTTAACATATAACTTTTTAACATCCTTTTGGTTAAAGAATCCCAGCCTCTCTCCCCTCTCCAGTAGCTCAAGTAGGCCCTCATTAAACTCCTTCACTGGATTAAATTGCAGTTTCCTATAAACTGTATCATCAGACAACAGGTCAAATACCATACAGTTATAATCATTTATTGCCATTATGACCCAGTTCCCCACCTGGTTTGCTTGTGTGAAAACATACTTAGCAGTTAATCCATGTAGTTGCTTTAAGGCCATCCATTGTTCCCTATTTAAATTCCAAATTTTGGAATTTTTAACAAATTGGCTGTAAGCAACTTCTATTTGTTTACATAATACATTTCAAACATATTAACAGAGCTAGAAACCTTAGTGGGTACAAATGAACTAACAAATAGAACCTTGGGTACACTCAATTTACCATATCCAGTAGAAAAAATATCAGTACCGCTTGCAGAGAACGTGATTTGTGTGAATAACTTAGTAGATTCGGTGCTGGCAGTTAACCATACGGAGAATATTACTAGTGTTATTTCTGCAGCAAAGACATTAAACATCATGAACTTATCAGATTTGACATTATCAGTAGATGCAGTAAATGTCCTTCTTAAAGGTACAAAGTTTGTCCCTACCTATTTTCCTACACTTGCTGATGTGTTGAGTGAAGTTAAAAAGTTTTGCAGGAAACTGCATTAACTGCATTTAAAGGTATTTTTTTCAAATAAGGGGCAGAGTGGTATTGAAGCAGAAATACATAATGATGAATGTTTGGAGGACTCACTGTTAAATATGTCAATTCATGATTACCCATTTATGGACTGAGATAACATTTTGAATGTGGACATTAACACTGACTCTGGCTTGTTTAATGAAGAAAATGTTATTTTTTCTACTGGATATGGTAAACTGATTGTACCCAAGGTTCCATTTGTTAGTTCATTTGTACCCCCTAAGATTTCTAATGCTGTTAATATGTTTGAAAATGTATTATGCAAACAAATAGAAGTTGCTTACAGCCAATTTGTTAAAAATTCCAAAATTTGGAATTTAAATAGGGAACAATGGATGGCCTTAAAGCAGCTACATATTTTAACTGCTAAGTATGTTTTCACACAAGCAGACAAGGGGGTGGGGGAACTGGGTGATAATGACAAGAAATTATTATAACTGTATGGTATTTGACCTGTTGTCTGATGATACAGTTTATAGGAAACTGCAATTTAATCCAGTGAAAGAGTTTAATGAGGGCCTACTTGAGCTACTGGAGAGGGGAGAGAGGCTGGGATTCTTTAACCAAAAGGATGTTAAAAAGTTATATGTTGAATCCTAAGGATGCCAAATTTTTTGCAATTACCAAGTTGCATAAATCATTAACTAAACCCCCTGGAAGACCAATAGTTTTGGGGGTGGAGGCATTTTTGCAGAATATAGCCAACCAGCCATAATACTCACCCCAAAAAATTCTGGGATGGAATCTCCTCTGGCCTTAACCCAGGTAAAAAAGAAAACCCCTGCCCTGACCCTCATGACTCCGACCTGACTTCAGCATCTGACTTTAACTCCTTCTTCTATTCCATAGCCAAACTTACATTGTACTTCACTAACAATAATGCATCCCCACCCCCACAAATAAATCCACACATCCCTCCTTTCTCTAGTAACTCCAGCACCCAACCTCCTCCCATCTCCATGAATCATATCCCCATGTCTACCATAAAAAATACTCCTAAAAATGAAACCATGTTCTAATGCTCCTGATGACATACCCTCCTATTTTCTAAAAATAGCAGCAGAAGCCATTGCCTTTCCTATCTGCATTCTAATAAATTGATCAGTTTTGAATGCCATGTTCCCCAACTGTGGAAAAAGGCCTTTATTATTCCACTCCATAAAGGAGGCAACAACAATATCATCCCAAACTTCCGACCTATCGCTATCCTATCCCCTATTTCTAAACTCCTTGAAAAATGTGTCCACCTTCAACTCCTACCCTATCTCTTAAGCAATAACCTCCTTACTCCTACTCAGCATGGATTCCGACCAGGCCATAGTACCATCACTGCCCTTCTCTCCTTCCTAGGGACCAGTAACAAGGTCTGTGACACCTGTCATATTGTATCCACCCTCCTCTTAGACCTGTCAAAGGCTTTTGATACCCTCTCTCACAATCTTCTCATTACCAAACTTTCAAAACTAAACTTATCCTCCTCCTTGATTAACTGGTTAACCAGTTACCTATTAAATAGGCAACAAGCAGTCAAGTGGAAAAAAGTTATTTCACCTTTCCTAGATACTCCCACAGGTGTCCCCCAAGGATCAAATCCTAGTTCCCCTTCTATTCAATATCTTCATAAATGACTTCTATCATACCATCCCCAACACCAACCTCATCCAATATGCCGATGACTCCACTATAATCTGTTCTGCCACCTCTACTTCCTCACTAGCACACTTAACTCAGGAAGCCTTCCATTCTACAGAACAATGGATACTAGACAACCATATGGCACTCAATGCAAACAAGACTGAACTAATGATATTTACCCTTTCCAAAACCACCACCTTAGATATAAATTAATTCTCTATCACCAGCCAAAATAACACAACTCTTGAAATAGTCTCTACTGCAAAACTTCTTGGAATTCTCATTGACGGTAAGCTAAAGTTTGATAGTCATCTACAAGTAAATATCAGAAAAACACATAAAAAATTAAGCATGCTCTACCGTCACGACCGCTATATTTCTCCCTCTACCAGACTTCTTCTCGCTACTACCTACCTCATCCCTTCCCTCCTATATGGTGCTTCTATTCTTATCAATCTGCAATCTTCCCTCAAGTCAAAGCTCTCCTCCTGCTACTATAAAATTTAAAAATTTGTAACTGGCCATAGATCCAATACCCATCACTGTATTTCCCTACATCAACTGAACTGGCTAGAACTACCCAACTGTCTTACCTATATCCAACTTATCCAAGCACACAAACTTATTTTTAACCCCTCTCTCTGCCCCTCTCTTGCCTCCACCTTCAAAATTCATCTTACTGATAGGTGTCTCAGATCTAACTCACAGAATCTAACAGAACTACATAAACCATCTCGTCCACCAGGTAACCACCTCCTATCTTTCTCACTAGCATGCCACTGGAATTCTGTTCCACCTCCCATCCATACCACAAAGAGACTCTCTCTCTTCAAAACCCTACTTCACTCACACCTAACTTCACAATGGGAATGCTCTTGCTCCCATCCTTCATAATTTCCTTGTCCATAATTACTCTTCACTAGCCACCATATCTGTAAATAGCCACCTATGGTCTAATAACTTGTAATAATAATGGTAGGAACCATGATAGTTGTACAGGAACTTCGAGGCCCAACTGGACTATCCCGGCAAACAAACTGCAAATAAATAAATAAATAAGAATCTACATAGCTGCTCTCATAATATTGGTCTATGTGTCATACAACTAGTATTCCTCTGGTAAAGTACTGTGATGATCTAAGGATGTCTAGCACTAAGTAATGACACAATACATTGCAGTGTCAGACTACAGATATGTCAGAAAATGTCTGCTAAACAAACCCAGTACATTGAGGAAAGTCCTCTGTGTACTCCTGAAAGGTATGGCTGTAGCCTGTATCCTGGACCGGAGTACACCTATCTCTGGAATGGAGTCCCACTCTAACTATAGAAGGTCATACTGGGAATGCTCCTACACTTGGAGAATCACAGGACATGTTGGAACCCACATCAGAATATATGACTGTATTGTATATATATATGTCTGTGCATACAGACAGCTATGTACACCTCAACTGTTCTCACACACACACATCAGACAGGATTACCCTTAGCTAGCTGTAGGTGGTCCATATGTGATATATGTGCACCTGTTGCGTGAGATACACACACACATATATATGGGCAACAGATATATGTCAAGCATAGACACACATAGATGTGGGGAAGTGAGAGACAGACAGTGATAGAGAGAGAGAGAGAGAGATAGACACAGGGGGACACAGACAGAGTGAGTCACACACACGGATACCCTGAATGGCATACAGTGATGTCCTTCTGTGGACAGTGGCATACCAGTTGTAAACAGTTGCACATGCCAGCATAAAAGGTGAGCCCTATTGTGTAACAGTACTGAGGCTGGGTTTATAATATCACATCACCTGCATGTGTGTGTTTTGTGTGTGTGTGTGTGTGTGTGTGTGTGTGTGTGTGTGTGTGTGTGTGTGTGTGTGTGTCTGTAGGTCTAAGTATTAGGATGCTGTTCCCACTCAGTACATTTCACATTGCCCTACTTCACAAGATCTGCTGCTGTCATTCACCTTAGAAGTACCATTGGACACTGATCACCCCTATAAGCTCTGTAGCATGTTTGATAACTGTGTAACACTATAGTACAAATAACTAGAGATGTAAGGGTTCTAGTATGTATACTGGCAAGTGTGTGTGTGTGTGTGTGTGTGTGTGTGTGTGTGTGTGTGTGTGTGTGTGTGTGTGTGTGTGAGAGAGAGAGACAGTTGTGTACGTGAGAGTGAGGGAGTGTGTATTTGTAGGTGGAACAGTTTTAGGCCATTCCCACCCACAACACTTCCCAGTGCCCCACTTTATAGTCCTGCTGATGTCATTCCCCTTATTGGCACCTTTGGCCAGTTGTCAGCCCAGTAAGCTCCATAGCATGTGCGATAATTGCATAACACTATAGCACAAATCAGTAGCTAAGCAGGGGTTCTAATCTCAGATCTGGCAAATGAGTGTGTGGGAGTATAAATGTGTGCGTATGTTTATAAGAAGAAGTATTTTGATACATTTCTCACCCAGTTCCCTACTTTATCAGTCTGCTGATGTCATTCCCCTTATCAGCACCTTTGGCCAGTTGTCAGCCCAATAAGCTCTGTAGTGCATGCAATAACTGCATAACATTATAATATAAATCACTAGATAGGCAGGGGTTCTAATCTCAATACTGGCAATTAGGTATTTGTGTGTTAGAATCATATCCTGTGTGGGTTGTACCATTTTGAGTTGTGTACCACCCTGTACACTTCCCATTACCCTATTTTACAAGGCCTGCTGATGTCATTCACATTAGAAGTATCTTGGGACATAGTGATTTCATATAAGTTCTGTGGCTCATCTGATAACTGCATAACACTATAGTAGAAATAATGAAATAGGTAGGGGTTCTAATCTCAATGCTGGCAACTGTGTGTGTGTGTGTGTGTGTGTGTGTGTGTTTGTATTGAGAATCATATCCTGTGTGGGCTATACCATTTTGAGTTGTATACCACCCTGTACACTTCCCATCACCCTACTTTACAAGGCCTGCTGATGTCATTCACCTTAGAAGTACCTTGGGACAAGGTGAATTCATTTAAGCTCCGTGGCACATCTGATAACTGTGTAACACTATAGTAGAAATAACTAGATAGGTAGGAGTTCTAATCTCAATACTGGCAACTGTGTGTGCTTGTGTTGAGAATCATATCCCACAGTCCTGTGTGGGTTATATAATTTTGATGCGTGTACCATCCATGTCTGTTTACCACCTCCCGATGGCATTACTTTATATAGTGTGTTAATGGCATCTGCCTCACATGCAGCATGTTAAACCATTGTACAGGCCATTCAAGTCATCTGTACAGATGTCTATGGAATATCTGGATGTTTGCAACCCATGTGTGGTCTGTGTCCCCTAACAATGACCATGTATGTGATATTGTTGCCAAATAGGTCACAGTTAGTGTACTGACACACATGCCAGCATCAGATATCATACCTGACTGAAACATCATGCTGATACAACGTCTGTTACCCTATCACTTGTCCAGGCTTGTAAGAGCAATAGATGACTCCAGTTGCTATTCCTGGTGGGTTATCTCACCATCCATGAAGGCATTCACAACAGTACATGTTGTAAGAGGCAGTGGGTTATGTCCCATGCATATAATCAATGTGGGGCATGTCATGTGTGTGTAGCACTATAGTACATTAAAGTGGATATGTAGGTTTATGAATCTGTCCATTGCAAACTGTGTTTGTGTTACTGTATGCACATCCCCTGTGTCAGTCTTTACTGTGTGTATGCAAAGGATATACCATTGTGTCTCCCTGTTCCAACATGTGAACTCAGGAATACATACCACAAACCTGTAATACACAGTACCATGCATGCCCTCACCAACTGCATCAGAGTTGTGTGTATGGGAAAGAAATGGCAGGGGGAACAGGTGCTGACATGTGAATCTGTTGCAGTCAATATAATGGCTAAGCTGGTGAGGGACCTACTGACAGTACTCCAGTTACCTGTTCCACATGTAAGAGCCTGTGGTACTGCACAACACTGAGGTGACAAGTCTGAAGGCTACCTGTCTGTGACAAGGGGTATGTATGCCAGATCACACTGTCTGATAACAGTGTCCATCATGCACTGTTGCATGCATACACATCTGGTAACGTACAAATAAATATGTACCTTGGCTATGAAACAGTCGGTGCATTTCCACTCTGCCATACTCCACGTTGGTAATGTCTGCAGGGCTACAGCCCGCAGACACACAGACACCTGGAACACAAACAGAATACAGCATGTCAGACTACATTCAGTCAGTGGTACTAACAGCAGTAATGCATTATGGCTAATAAGGTGCATACACCTTTATGTGTACCCATAACAAATGGAAACAGACAGCACCTTAAACAGTATTAAATAGCTACATTGTACAATATTCACCCTGTGCATCAGACCCACATTAGCCTGTCCCTGCATCAATAATTTGGATGACAGGGATGTAGCACAGGTATCATCATATGCACAGGGTGTAGTGTGGGTTTGCCAGAGGCCTAGGCTGGGCCATACAGTCAACATCCATGTGTGTGTGTTTAGAGGGGTGTCCTATAGATGGGCTGTGCAGAGGTGCTGTGTGTGTCTGGAGGTGACTTGCCAATGATACAGATGTGTGTGTTTATGTATGCACACAGTCATGCCATGTGGCTGCCCTACACAGCGGTATGTTGGACAGCTGTGGACCATACATAGCAGGGTATCCAGTTCACCGACTCTGGCCACTGACATGTGAACTGGTCTTGTCAGGGTCTCACTGGCACCACCAGGCCTAAGGCCAGATGCAGTACTGCTTCCTGATGGTGACTGCTGGATCCATGTCCCTGATGGGACCAGCCAGGACCATGCGCCCATGGCTTGCTCCGTTGTGATGTAGACAGAAACCACCCTTCTGTAGTGCTAGTGTCACTGCCACTACAGGAGTGTGAAGGTGCAAGGCCCCGTAGACTCTCAGCTGATGTTGGTGCTGACCTATGTCCACGTGGCCAATGCCCATCTCCCACCACATGCTCGAGCACAGACATGCCACAGTCAAGGATTGCCAAGGTCTTACCCCACCATCTATTCATGACCTCAGTATTTTGGCGCATGGCCTCAATAAGGTCACGTATGTCGCCACGTAAACCAGGAAGAGTCTCATCCACCACCCAGAGTATATGCCTTGTGTTGCATTCACTACATGCCTGTGCATCTATGACAGCCCAAAACATATGTTTGTTGACACCTGCTGTGGCACTTGTGACAGCGGCTCAATGAGCAACAGTCCTCCTGCGAGCACCCCTGTCCATCTGCCTGTGCGTGACCTCACCTGCACTCTGGCTATGGAGAGTGTCTACACTTACACCTGCCATAGTCACTACACTAGCCTGTTCCATGCCACTACCTGCCAACTGTCATCTGTGGCTGCTGGAGACAGGGCATGTGTGGGCATTGTGACTGTGTGCGGGCACATTGTAGATGAGTGTGGGATGCCAACTGATGGCACAGATTCAGCCCCTGACAACACCACCTGTGCCTGAATATGACCATCATCATTGCCAGAGTCTGCAGAGACACTGACATCAGATACTGAGCAGGAGGGACTGTGACCACCATGACAACCTGTTGGGGAAAGACAAGGTATGTAAATTAATACCTGCACTACACCATTTGCTGCTACACATGCACACACATGCACACATGTACAGGTGAGGTGGCAGACAGGCATTACACAGACCTCACAATAGCCAACTGGTGACATTCACAACACAGTCAGACCACTACATACACACCCTGGACATGCCCTCAACATTATGCAATGCAGCCCTTTCCACTTCCTGTTACAACTTATATACACCTCTGTGATATGTGAGTAGTGTTAGTAGGTGATGGGCCTTCAAGTAGCACACACTGCACCCATGTACACATAATTGCTGTTCACCTGTATAACATAGTGGCAACTTCTACAGAATCTACCTCTCAACTGTGCAGAGTGTCACTGAATGTCTACATGTGTGGCTCATATTTCTGGTCTGTTTGTCATAAATCCTGTGTTTGTCTGACACATTACTGGGATGATATGAGGACTGGTGTCACCATTTAATGACATATTTTGAGTCTCACACTTCAAAATCTGCAGTACAGGTATATTACAACAGAACCACTTACACTAACAACCTTCTAAGCTTATAGTGGACATTATAAATGTAGACACCCCTGTTAACATGCCAGATTTGTCTGATATATAACCTGAAACCACAGAAGTTGTGTGATAACATTTCCCAACTTTAATGTGACCTGTAACCTGTGCAATCTAATTGAAAAACAAACACATCGGTTAGGGGTAACATAGAAGTTGAAATATGTACAATAGGCTGGTTGCTTGACTGTGCACCCCCTTAAACTAATGCTTTGTTAAAGCACCTTTTGATTTCATAACAGCAGTCAGTCCTCTTGGGAAGATGTATATCAGCATGGCATATCTCGACTTAGCAATATTTGTACACTCTCCCTTGCAGAAGCCTTCCAACTCTGTCAGATTGTGGGGGCATCACTTCTGCACAGGCCTCTTCAGGGCACCCCACAGATTCTCTATTGGATGTATGTGTGGACTGTGGCTGGGCCCTTCCAAAACATTGATTGTCTTCTGGTGAAAGCATACTTTTATGGATTTTGATGTATGGTATGGGTCAGTGTTGTGTGGAAAGGTGTAAGTTCTCTCCATCCACAGCTTTCTAGCAGACACATAATGATTTTGGGCCAAAAGGGACTGGTATCTTGAACTCTTCCTAATCCCCTCCACCTTGGCTACAGGCCCACTTCCAGCTAATGAACAGCAACCCCAAAGCAGGACACTGTCATCACCATGCTTCACCATGGGGGTGGTGTTCTTTTGGTGATGCACAGTGTTGTTCTTGTGCCAAACAAACCTTTTGGTATTGTGGCCAAAAAGTGCAACCTTGGTCTCATTTCACCATAACATATTTCCCCACATGCTATTGGGGGACCTGATGTATTTTTCTTGAGAAATCTGCCAGACCTGGATGGCATTTTGTGTGTGAGAAGGCTTTCATCTTCCAAACCTACCCCATAGTCCAGACGTGGAGAATATGGGATATTGTTGTCACATATAGTATACAACTAGTACTTGCCAGTGATTCCTGAAACTCCGGTAGTGTTACTGTAGGTCTCCTGGCAGCCTCCCTGACCAGTTTTGGTCTTGTCTTTTCCACACATTTGGAGAGATGTCCAGTTCTTTGCAATGTGACTGTTGCCCCATATTACAACCACCATGTTCCATGGTATATGCAATGCTGTGGAAATGTGTGTGTACCCTTCTCTGGGCTGATACCTTTCACAAATGAAATCCCTTTGCTGTTTTGTAAGCTGTATGTGAACTATGGCTGCTGCTGTAGCAGGCAATTGAGTAAATTTAGGATGATCCTGTTAGGACAGCTGACCATTATTTGCTGTTAATCTTGTATGTTTTGTATGTGTCATAATTGTTCCCCTACCAGATGTGTTTGTTTTACAATTGGATTGTACAGGTTATAGATCACATGAAAGGTTGGAAGGGTTTGGAAATGTGTTATTGTGCTCTCATTTTGTATTTCACAAATACCTGGCATTGTAATAGGTGTGTGTACACCATTTATATGCATTTTATAACACTAATTTATAAAATATGTGCCTGGTTTTGGGCCTTCGTCCCCCCCATTTTGTCAGTCTTTGTCCAGATTTCCTGCAATGACAGGTTGTAAGGTATGCTACAGATATGTGATATCTCCTGCAAATTGGTCCCTGTGCTGACCACTGTGATGCAATGCAGATAACCCTACCACAAGTGAACATGCAGATATTGCAAAATAACTGAGAATAACAGTTGTGTGCATGGTCACATGCATGACCTTAACATTCCTGGGGTACTGGTGAGCCACAACAGGAAAATCCCATACTAACCAGCTTCAGGCTGTTGTTCCACATGCAGACCAAAGGGACCTATGTAGTTGTGAGGGAGAGCTATTGTCAGCAGACTCACATTTGGCATTGGTACATTCACTACCCCTCACCATAAATGCAGTTTGAACTGACATATGCATCTAGATAGTCTGTTAAAGACAGTATAACTGCTACATGCTTAAATTGATATGCACTGTGGCCTTACCTAGATGCTCCTTGCCTGTTGCCTGGGTGCCACCCACCTCCACGACTGGTGTTTCATGTGTTGGTCGTTGTATGGGGGCTGCCCCAAGGTTGGCAAGGAGCTCCTCCATTGGTGTAAATGGGGCCTGCATAGCAGGAACCCCCACCTGTGGTGGAATGGTGCCTGGCCACGGCAGCAGCCCTTTGCCAGGCCACAATGTATCAGGTCAGTTGCCCGATGCCTGACCTGATCATATGTATGGCCATGGCGGCCCAAGGTGTTCACTCTGTGGAGAAGGTCGTCCCACAGGGCAGTCCAGTCCCACAGATTTTGTTGGCCCTGGCTGAACATCACCGCATGGTGCTGTAGTATTGCATCTGTAATGCTGCATTTTCCTCAGCAGGGTACGCTGGCTGATGCTGCATGGCACCTGGAAGACATAAACAGGGAAACACATCATAGGACCTCAGACATTGCCCAGAGTTATTTGCAGAGCCAGCACATCAATATTGCCTATCAGTAGCCACCACTTACAACCACATCATACCCTGTCATCTATAAGCACAGTATGAACCTGCATTGCACTCCTAGTCCTGATATGACATGTTCCCCTCAATGAGGGCCAGCACATTGCATAAACTACCATTCATCATTCACATTTGTGTAGGGGATGACAGTGGCCATCTTCATTGCAGATGGGATGTCAGTGGTGCTCAGGCTTTGCTTGCATACAGTGTGTAATGGAGCTGGAAGCATATGCCTAAATTCAGACAGGAATGTTCTCAGGTCCCATGGAGACTTGTTTTTGTTGACTTTGATTAGGCAGTATGCACCTGTTCCCTGATGATGAGGGGAGGGGTGTGGGTGCTGGGCATATCCACCTACATTGATGGTGAGCCAGGGGGGGGTGATGTTTGCCCTAAACCTGTCTGCAGCAGGTTGCCTATAGCTATGGTGTTTGTATGTGGTGTGATTGACCACCATTACAGGGTAGGTTGTGTTGTCACCTCTGAGATTGCAGACATGTGAAGATGGCTTGTTGATTGCCCTTGGTGGATGTGTCCAATTTGTACTCATAGTTAGCCTTACAGTAATCCATGTGAGACCTTATATGCTTGTTCAGACAAATGTTGACTTGCTGCCAAGTTGGTGCCTGCTCCTACTCTGACCTGTACAGCCAACATAGCGACCAATTATGTGGTTTGTGTATTGTTGGTGTCCAGCAAAGGGGATTACTCTACTTTGGTGGAGGCAGGTTTTTACAAGTAAGGTATTGCTGAGTCCATACAGCTATGTCGGTGGTCATATGGCTGTTTGTAGTAGGCATGGACACAAAGTCATAACATGGTTGGACACCTCTGAAATTTCAACCTGATAATCGTGCTTATTCTAGTACCCATGTCTGTGTCAGGGCAATGCAACAACTAGTAGCTGTAGATATCTAACTGTTGGATGCACAGAAACTGAGATTACATATGTGTACAACATGTACAGCTTATTTACTTGACATTTTGCATCCCAGGTCTGTTGTTATGAGGCAGCCAGGTACACCTACTCATACACAGATGTGCACAGGTAATATCTGATATACATTTCTGTTCTATGTCAGTATGGCACACTGTATTTACACTCTTGCTGCTCAGTCATTCCTGTCAACCTGTTAGAGCAGGACATCTGGAGGATGCCACAAATGCATGGGGGGCGATGAGCCAAAATTACTGACACTTTCTTAATATTGCTGTAACACAGCATTTGATAGCACAGTAGCCTTTGCATTCACAGAAATACCCTGGAGTAGGTCCGATGCTCATATGGCAGAAAGAGATGAGAAAGGCTAGGACTGTGTTAGTGAGGGTAGGAACTTTTAATGTTGGCAGTATAACTGGTATGGGGACAAAGCTAGCTGATATGATGGACAGAAGGAAGGTTGGTATATTGTGTGTGCAAGAGACCAGATGGAAGGGGCATAAGGCTAGGTGTATCGGAGTCAGGTCTAAATAGTTCTATCATGGTGTGGGTGGGAGGAGAAGTGGTGTAGGGGTTATCCTGAAGGAATAGTATGGCAAGGGTGCTTTTGGAGGTGAAAAGAGTGTTGGATATAGTGATGTTAATGATGCTGGACATTGATGGTGTAATGATGACTGTTGTTAGTGCATATGCTCCACTAGTTGCATGTGCAATGGAGGAGACAGAAAAATCTTTGATTGAGTTGAATGAAGTGGTGATGACTGTACCCAAGGGTGAGAGAGTGATGATTGGAGCAGCTTTCAATGGGCATGTTGGTGAAGGGAACAGATGGGGGTGCAGATGTGATGGGTAGGTATGGTGTTAAGCAAAGGAATGCAGAAGGTGAGATGGTGGTGAAGTTTGCAGAAAGGATGGACATGGGTGTGGTGAATACATATTCTAACAAGACAGAGGAGCATAGGGTGACATACAAGAGTGGAGGGAGATGTACAGAGGTGGATTATCTCCTATGCAGGAGGGCTTGTGTGAAGGAGATTGGAGACTGTAAATTGATGACAGGAGAAAGTGTAGTTGGGCAGCATGGAATATTGGTCTGTGGGATGACATTGTTGATCAAGAGGAGGAGGAGGAGTGTGAGGGCAGCACCCAGGATCAAATGGTGGAAATTGAAAAAGGGTGATTGTGAGGTTGAGTTCAGGGAATAGTTAAGACAGGCAGTGGGTGGCAGTGAAGAGTTACCGAATATCTGTGTAACTACAGCACAGCTAGTAAGGGAGATGAACAGAAATATGCTTAGTGTGACATCTGGACAGAGGAAGGAGGACAAGGGGACCTGGTGTTGTAATGAGGAAGTACAGGGAAGTAAACAGAGAAAGACGTTGGTGAAGAAGAAGTGGGATTGTCAGAGAGATGAAGAAAGTAAACAAGAGTATAAGGAGATGGGATGCGTGGCAAAGAGATAGGTGTCAAAGGCAAAGGATGAGGTGTATGAAGGGTTGTATGAAAGGTTGGACACTAAGGATGGAGAATAGGTCCTGTACCAATTGGCTAGACAGAGGGACTGAGCTAGGAAGGATGTGCAGCAGATAAGGGTGATAAAAGATAATGAGGGAAACATACTCACAAGTGAGGAGAGTGTGTTGAGCAGATGGAAAGAGTACTTTGAGGGGCTGTTGAATGAAGAGAATGGGGGAGAGAGTAGGTTGGATGATGTGGGTATTATGAATCAGGAAGTGCAACACATTAGTGAGGAGGAAGTAAGGATAGCTATGAAGAGGATTAAGAATGGAAAGTCTGTTGGTCCAGATGACATACCTGTTGAAGCATGGTGGTGTTTATGAGAAATGGCAGTGGTCTTTTTAACCAGATTGTTTAATGTAATCTTAGAAAGTGAGAGGATGTGTGAGGGGTGGAGAAAAAATGTTTGATTACTAATTATAAGAATAAGGTGATGTGCAGAACTGTAGTAACTACAGAGGGATAACAATGATCAGCCACAGCATGAAGTTATAGGAAAGAGTAGTGGAAGCTAGGTTAGGAAGGGAGGTGATGATTACTGATCAGCAGTATGGTTTCTTTCCAGGAAAGAGTAGTACAGATGCGATGTTTTCTCTGAGATTGTTGATGGAGAAGTATGGATAAGGAGTTGCATTGTGTCTTTGTGGACTTAGAGAAAGCATATGACAAGGTGCCTAGTCAGCCTAGAGAGGAGTTGTGGTATTATATGAGGAAGTCAGGAGTGGCAGAGGAATCTGTAAGAGTGCTACAGGATAAGTACAAGGGTAGTGTGACAGCGGTGAGTTCTGCAATGGGAGTGACAGGTGCATTTATGGTGGAGGTGGGATTGCATCAGGGTTCAGATCTGACCCTTTCTTATTTGCAGTGGTGATGGACAGGTTGGCAGACAAGATCAGACAGGAGTCCCTGTTGACTGTAATGTTTGTAGATGACATTGTTATTTGTAGTGAGAGTAGGGAGCAGGTTGAGGAGACCCTGGAGATGTGGAGATATGCTCTAGAGAGGGGAGGAATGATGGTCAGCAGGACTAAGACATAATATATGTGTGTGTGAATGGGAGGGAGGATAGAGGAATGGTGAGGATGTAGGGAGTAGAGTTTGCAAAGATGGGTGAGTTTAAATACCTAGGATCAACAGTTCAGAGTAATGGCGCGTGTGGGGGAGAGGTGAAGAAGACAGCACAGGCAGGATGGGAAGGGTGGAGAAGAGTGTCAGGAGTGATTTGTGACAGACAAGTACCATTAACAGTGAGAGGAACATCTACAAGATGGTAGTGAGACCAGCTATGTTATATGGGTTGGAGTCAATGACACTGACAAAAAGGCAGTAGTCAGAGCTGGACGTTGGCAGAGTTAAAGCTGTTAAGATTTGCACTGGGTGTGACAAGGGTGAACAGGATTAGGGATATGTATGTCAGAGGGTCTGCTTAGGTTGGACGGTTTGGAAACCTGGCCAGAGAGTAGCGGGACCCAGCCAGAGAGTAGCGGGATTATGTTGGTTTGGACATGGGCTGAGGAGGGATGCTGAGTATACTGGGAAAAGGATGGTAAGGATGAAGCTGCCAGGTAAGAGGAAAAGAGGAAGGCCTATGATAAGGTGTATGGATGTGAAGATAGAGGACATGCAGGTGGTTGGTGTGACACAGCAAGATGCAGAGGACTGGAGGAAAAGGATACAGATGATCTGCTGTGGCAACCCCTAATGGGAACAGCCAAAAGAAGGAGAAGGAGATGTTGTAATGTCAGTCTTCATAGGTTCATACTAGGCTATCTGCCCTAGGGCATTTATAAGCCTAGCCAGAGTATGTTTGGCTTTCGCCACCCATTTTAAATTAATTTTGCTATGCCCTTTTTCGAGGTTAGTATACTGTGCCTCTGTCTAACATTGACACAGAAGTGATACCCGGGTAAACTCGATCTCCCATCCACTCATCAAGATTCCTCTTGAAGAGAGTCAATGAGGGACTCTGCCTAAGCTGGACTGGGATTTTATTCCAGAGTGAAGGGAGCCTCTGGGTTATGAATCTGTCCCTCCAGCATGTCATTTATTTCAGTGCTGAGGTTCAAGTCTCTCGAGCGTGTAGCTCTATGGGATTTGGATTTTTTGAGGTGCAGCATGCCGCTTAATTGCGGGTTGGACATGGCTTTATACGTCAGGCACAGGTCGCCTCTGAGCAGGCGGTATGCCACTGAGTAGAGCTGGAGTTTCTTTAACTGGGCAGCATATGGCATCTGTTTGAGCCCTTTGATCCTCTTGGTGAGGTACTTTTGGGGTCTTTCCAGTTGCTGCAGGTGTTTGGTAAGGTACATCCCAAAGGGACATTGTACTCGATTATGGGCCTGATGAGGGATGAGTAAAGAGGCACGATCACCTCCCTAATCTAGATGTGAATCCCTTCATGATTAGGTGGGCTATATAAAATGTTTTTCTAACCACTTTGGCCACGTGGTTGTCAAATTAGAGATTGCTATCAACTTGGGTCCCCAGGTCCCTAATTACTTCTTCTGTACTTAATGGATTACCACCTATGTGGTAATTTGTGGGCACTTTGTTTTTGCCAAAGGGGATGACTATACACTTTTTGGCATTTAGCTTGAGGCCATGGCTCTGGCACCAGTTGTCTGTTTCTATGAGGCCCTTTTGGAGGATGCTTGTGTTGGCTGGAGAGTCGATTATGGCGCCCAGTTTGCAGTCATCTGCGAACTTGGTCAGCCACAGTCCTTCTGTGTTGGCCTGTACCTCCGAGAAATATATACCAAACAAGAGCGGTCCCAGGACTGAGCCTTGTGGGATGCCACTTGTAACTGGTTTGGAGTCTGACATGGCTCCAGCAAGTTTGCAACCCATCTAGTGACATAGGGGTTTATATTTAAGCTGGTGAGTTTGTCTATAATGCCCGAGTGGGGTATTGTATTGAAGGCTTTTGTGAGGTCCAGGTAGGCTGTGTGGACCACCTTCCCTTCGTCAATGGCCTTGGTGACTGTTTCAAAGAAGTCGACCAGGTTTAAGAGGCAGGATCTGCCCTTAACAAAGCCGAACTGGGTAGGATCCAGTGTCTGTAGGTCCCCAATATCTTTATTTATGAGGTCCATGATGATCCTTTCCATAGCTTTGCAGACCAAACTAGTCAGGCTTATGGGGCAATAGTTTCCAGGGTCCGTTGAGGCACCACCTTTGTGGAGAGGGACCACTGTTGCTATACGCCACTCTTTGGGTACATATCCTGTAGTAAGGCTGAGATTGAACAGTAGTTTTATGTTTGGGTTTAGCTCTTCTTGGAGTTCATGTAGGATGCAGCCCGGGACACCGTCTGGTCCCATTGATGCTGTGTTTTTTGCTTTGGAGAGGGCAGCTCTTACCTGAGCATCTGAGATGTCAGGGGGGCAGCACTCTGCTGGGATAGATATTTACCCTTTTGGTGGGGGGGGGGGAGAAGTTTGCGCAGAACCTGTCAGCTAGGATGTTGGCAATGTCTGTGTGTTCGGTGTATTTTCTGTCATTTTGGACTAATTCTGAGCATATCTGGGAATTCCCACCCAGGTTCCTAACATAACTAAAGAAAGCCTTGTGATTATCCTTAGTGTCCTGTGCAATTTTTTCTCTCGAAGCTGGCCTTAGACGATTTTATGAATGCCCTTACTTTTTTGCTAATACTGATCAGAGATGCATTCCCTTTTTGTGATTTTGCTCTATCATGTAGTAGCTTCCTCCTTCTATTGTATTGTTTTTTTATGGCTGGGGTCCACCAGACAGGATGTCTGCCTTTGGAGGATTGGGTCTTGGTTTTATTTGGGATTGCATGATCCATGCATTCCTGAAGGTGTTCATAGAATGCATTTATAAAGGATTCTGCGGTCTGGGCCATATTTTCCACAGGCCCGGGGGCTTTGAAGGACTCCACCTTGGTTTTGAGGAGTGTGAAATTTGCTTTAGAGAAGTTTTTCACTGTGGTTTTCTGGGAAGGGGTGGGGTGGATGTGAATATCCAGTGAGATCAGTTTATGGTCTGATCTTACCAGTGAGGGATACACTTCTGGTCTGGAGCATAGAGTCCCCATGTTGGTGATGATCAGGTCCAGTATGTTTTCCCCTCTTGTGGGAGTGGTAACAAGTTGTTCCATAGCATTTGAGTTTATGAATTCTAGGAACATTTGGACTAGGTGTTGGAGCTAGAGTAATGCTCCCAGTCTATGTTTGGGTAGTTGAAGTCCCAATATAATGGTGTTTGGAGAGACCTTCATATTTTTCAGTGTTCTCAGGAAGGCCGAGTGGGGTTCCTGGGTTTGGGAGGGTGGTCTGTAGCAGGCTATAAACTGGAAGGCAGTTTTACCCACTGTTAGTTGCACATGGATAGTCTCTGATGCTTCGTGCTTTGCCACCAACCTGGAGGTGTGGGTATCTTTGATGAATATTGATACTCCCCTCCTTTGTGGTTTGGTCCAAGTTTTGGGGCTGAAAAGCATGGTATGAGGTATAACCTGGTAGTGCTGGGGTGCTCTGGGAACCCTGAACCAGGTTTCAGTTACTGCACAGATATCGATGTTCTCCATGCTAAGGAGAGTTTGAGTGCATGCATCTTGAGGTTTAGACTTCTGGCGTTGAGTAGCATTACTCTTAGTTTCTTATCCCTTGTGATACCTATGGAGGTGGGTTTGTCTTTTGAGCCTTGCCTACAAAAGGCACTATAGGGGTAGCAAGAGCCTTTACCAATATCCGAAAGCCCAGGGGTGACAGGTGCAAGCCGTCCTAGCGAAGCATCGTGGCTTGTCGAGCATATCATCCCAGGCTGACAGGAATTGGATCCCCTTTGAATGACACCAGTACTTAAGCCAATTGTTGAAATTGATCATCTTGTCTTCATATTGTGGCATCATTCTTGGTGAGGTAAGATGCTACTCAAGGTCAGGGTCATACCGGCCTGGGCTACATGCTCAGAGAGCTCCTCTATGTCTCTTTGCATGTAGTCCAGGGAGGTACGTCTCAGGTCGTTCACACCAGCATGGACAATGACTGAGTCATATTTGTACCTGCCTTGGAGTGACCTGAGTGCTTGTGTTATGTGGCGGATCCTAGTGCCCGACAGGCTGCTCACCGTGACCTTCTCCTTGTTCAGCCTGGTGAGTGGGACGTCAGTGTGTCTGACGATAGAGTCACCTATTAAAAGTGTATCAGGTGTGTTGTTTAGCCTTAAGGGTTGTGACTGTTCGGCACACTGGCTTTGTGAGATATGTGTTGCACGTGTTTTGTTTTGGTGGTGTTCACAGGTTGCCAATGATTTGCCAGACATAACACAAGTCTATCAGTAAATGACTACAAATATGAGGCACACATATGGTCAGTATGCATAACACTGGACAGTTGAATGGTATGAGCTGAGTATATCACATGCATTTCAACACACACATCTGCAATGGTATTTCACTATGCAAATACTTTGTATATGTTTCTCACATTTCTCTGACAGACGTATATCATAGTTGTATTCACAATTAACATATGGATATCTACAACAACCCAGTAGCTGGCCTAGCAGTGTCACAGAGTCAGTGTTGTTCAACACACACTCCAGTAGTAGTCATATCCATTCCTGAGGTGACTCAGGGGTCTGAGCTGTGATCTGTGTCACTGCAGACAGACCCAGTTGCTATGGCCATAGGTTCTGATCAGCAATATATCAGTACAGCGAGTCTTGTTCAGACATATTTGTTGGACTGCCTATTTCCCATTATTACATACCCCCTACTGCATTCTATTACATGCTTACTTGTTTGACATACCTTTTTTTTCCAAGTATGGTTGGTTTTATTCCACTGTGTGTAGGTTGTTTCTTGGTCTGCGTGTGTGTGTCTCTCGCTCCCAGATGTAGGGTATACATCTTTTTTGCATTGGCAGCAGCTTGCCTTTTGTAGGTAATGCTCATGAGCAGCTGATGGCCTGTGCACCAATTGTTGTCCTCTGCTTGCTAACTGGAAGCAGAACAGCTGTGGAGTTATTCCTATAGCTAATGGCATGGCAACACACTCCTATAATTGATTACTTCATGTGGGCATTGCCCCTTTTCCTTGCTTGTGAGGAGGCCTTCATGGAGGTGTGTGAACAACAGCATCACAGAGGGTAGTTGGAAATACCTCTTAGAATGAAAACTGTGGAGACAGGCCAACAAACTGGGGGAGAATGTTCCAGACATAAGGACAGAATGTAAGTATTGCTGTTATACAGTTGAATTAATGCTAGTTTAGCAGGGTTTGTGTGAACATGGCTTTCATGCTTGATTTTAAATCTGACAGTTATGTGGTTGACATAACTCTCAACTATAGGGCGATCAGCAGAATGGCCAGATTTTGGACTCTCATGTTTGGTGTGTTCCTCAGACATTTTTTGTCTTTGGAAAATCAGTATACTGTGGTGATTGCAGTCAGTAAATGGTATCCATTTGTGTTACTGACTTCATATTCCTCAGAAAATATATGTTACAACAAACCCTGTTACACCAGCAACTGTCTCAGTTTATAACAGCAATATTTCACATATGCCCCTATTTTGGGCCTCTGTCCCCCAAGTGTATCAGGCTTTGTCCAGATGCCATACAGTAAGAGGGTGATAGGTAGGGTATATCATTTTAGTGCCTTCATTCCTGATACCATCCCAGTGATGTATCAGACTGCCAGATATGTTATGTGTAAGAGGCCTTATATATGAGTACAAAGCCTGGACATTCAATGGGCCTATGAACAGTTGAGAGATCTGTGTATTTCTGGTGATTGTTGACAAGACTGTCAGGACTGTGTAGAAGTATAGTGTGTCAATGTTATTTGGCCTGTGTAGGGAGGGGGTGGATGTATGTGTTATGGCTCCTTTTCTATCTGCCTATGCATGCTGTGCCTGTTTCTGGTGGTCTATTGTCTGTATATGTTTGTAGGAACAGACTGAGACATGTTCCATACCATGGTCAGGCATCATACTACACTCTGAATTGGGGCAATGTATGTTGGGGTAGTGTGTGAGTGGCAAACATGTTGAGATGTTTTTGTTCGCACAGTCCTTATACTGTACTGTACTGTTCCTTTGGCTTACTGGTATGTCACTGTGACTGTGGTGGAATTGGTTGTGGGTATGCACTTTCACACCGGTGTCTGTTTTTCAGTGCTGTTACATCCCTGTAGTATCTGATATATTTGCCAATACATGTGTAATTCTGCATAGCAGATTTGGGTTAGTGTTGTGTCAGTGACTGTAGTTTGGACAGTGTTTGGTGACATGCTTATCAGCTGAATTTAGTTTCCCTAATGTGATGTTATGGCCAGATATTTGTAGGATGTACTGTTGCCTGGCCCCCATAAGTGTTGTGTATTTCTGACACATTGATGGGATGATGTGAGGATTTCAGTCACTAACTAGTGAGAAGTAATTAAGTGTTGGACTTGTGCTATTTCAGTCAATATATGTTAGGGCAGACATGAGGGTGTAACTGCAGCAACTGTGACAGCTTATCTACTCCAGTATTTCAGATATGTCCCTATTTTCATGGCTTTCTCTCCCCACTTTGACAGGCTTGGTCCAGATTCGCTGCACTAAGAGGTTCTGAGCCTACCTCTCAACTGTCCAGATTGTTGCAATATGTCCAGGTTTATTGCTCATATTTCTGGTCTATTCCACGGATTCTTTATTTTTATATCCCTGGTAAATCACTGTGATGATCTGAGGATTTCTGACAATAAATGACATACATTTCAGTTTCAGAACTCACATCCTTCGGAACATGTATGCTGAAACAAACCCTGTCACTCTGGCAACATCCTACATTTATAAGAGCAATATTTAAAATATGTCCCTAGTTTGGGCCAATTGTCCCCCCATTTGGACAGCCTTTGGCCAGATTTCTTGCACTAAGAGGCTGAGAAGTATGGTTGTGAGGTATTACTCCGTTACATGTTATGAGCATATATATATATATATATATATATATATATATATATATATATATATATATATATATATATATATATATATTGTTACTTTTTATATATATTTATTTATATATATGTATATGTATATATTTTATATGTATATCTCTATTTATATTATGTATATATTTTTCCATATATATGCATCTCTATACATATATACATATGGATATGTATAAATACAAAACCTGACTGATTCTATGGAATCTTTTCCCTACTGTTGAATGACTCTACTGCATGATATGTTTGAAAAAGCATCAGCAATTCTGTCAACTCAGATGGTCTAGTGGTACATTGCTCTGATGATGGTGTACAGGGCAGGGCTGATTATTTTGTTGCTAGGCAGAACAGTGGCTGATGGAAACAGAGTGAGTAAAGCAGTTTTAAGGAGTTGTAAGTGGGTTTGTGTGGGTTTGCGCAATGCTAAGCGATGCCAACGCACGGTTAAATGTGCAGATGCTTAATTTGTGTAGGCTTCCCTTAGCGACGTTTACCAGTGCGCAAATCTGCTTAGATTAGTTACCTGCTGCTTATCATTCATGTTTGAGCAATGTTTAACAACAGAAGAGGCTACACCACGACAGCTTAAAACTGAGACTCTGTTTTATTCCACTGCAGTTAAAAAGTAAGCGCTTTCACGTTGCTAGAACGCTTCTTCAGACTTCAGTGACTGCTTTAACAAAAACTAAGTGCTTTATACCATTTCATGAACACACCTATCAATTAACTAATTCTGAGTTTAAAGACATAGACTTGTTTAAAGCAAGACTAATGCATGTATATAATAAAATATCTATACATAAATATAAAAAGTATAAAAAAAAAAATATATATATATATATATATATATATATATATATATATATATACATACATACATATATACACACACACACACACACACTAATCCATATAAAATATACATATACAAAAAATAAAACAAAAAAATATATAAATGCTTGTGTAGATACACATGATAAAATATTAATGAACAAATATATAAACCAATAATAATAAGAGTTACACTCAAACCATTCTTAGCCACCCGCCCTTATAAACATTAAGCAATCTTGTAAGTGTTGGAAGTTCTTCCTGTATTGTTCCATAGGTAGTTGTTATTATTGGTTTATATATTTGTTCATTAATATTTTATCATGTGTATCTACACAAGCATTTATATATTTTTTTGTTTTATTTTTTGTATATGTATATTTTATATGGATTAGTGTGTGTGTGTGTGTGTGTGTGTGTGTGTGTATATATATATATATATATATATATATATATATATTTTATAGTTTTTATATTTATGTATAGATATTTTATTATATACATGCATTAGTCTTGCTTTAAACAAGTCTATGTCTTTAAACTCAGAATTAGTTAATTGATAGGTGTGTTCATGAAGTGGTATAAAGCACTTAGTTTTTGTTAAAGCAGTCATTGAAGTCTGAAGAAGCGTTCTAGCAACGTGAAAGCGCTTACTTTTTAACTGCAGTGGAATAAAACAGAGTCTCAGTTTTAAGCTGTCATGGTGTAGCCTCTTCTGTTGTTAAGCATTGGACTTTTGTGTTCTTAAGAGGCTCTTCATTTAGTGCTGCTTTGGTTTTATTTTTCACGTTTGAGCAATGCTTAAACCTGCTACGCATAGCTGAGCATTGCTAACCATTGCTCACAGTTCATTCTTATAAAATATTATACTAATGACTTCATGTAGTAAGTGTATATGATTTCCATTACATGACATGACTCTATGTGCTTTCATTACAGTAGCAAGGGGTGTAACTATACTGTATGGGACACGTGTATACATGGGTGGTTTCACATGTTATATGCACTCACACTAGCATTTTACACCAGCTACACTACCCTGGGTGACAAAAATAACTTAACATATATTTTGATATGAAAATAGTACTTTTAACATTGCTTTCCCATGTAAAATTGGATTGCCTGTTGTACTACTCGAACCATGTACGTCTGCATGCAAAGCTGGGACTCTGACCACTACACTGTCTTGGTTTGGGGATTTGAGATGTATATTTTTATCTCCTATTGCATATTAATATTATATTATTATATTAAATGGAGATTATTGAGGTTTTTGGCCATGTCATTGATGACTGCTGTCATGACATAATGGCATACATTTCAATTTCAGACTTGTATCCTTCAGAACATTCATGCTAATGCATAACCTGTTTTCTATCAACTTTCTGTCTGTCCTCTGTGCAGATGGGATGGCACCAGTGCTCAGGCTGTGGATGACTACACTGCAGAATGAGTCTGAGTGTCCATGCCTGTGTTCATGTAGGATGCAGCCAGATATGTGTGTTGCCTCTGGAATTGCAGACACGTCTGTAAGGCCTAGTGATTGGCCTTGGTGGATGTATCCAGTTTGCACTCAAAGACAGCCTTAGTGTACATCATCTCTGACCTTATTTGCTTGTGCAGAACAAGATGACATGGCTGCCAATGCGGCACATGTTCTTTCTTGGCCCATCCTGCGATTATTTCCACCTATGATGGTAGTTCTGTATTGCTGCTGTCCACCACAGGTGTTCAGCCTACCTTGTGGGAGTTGATGTTGTCTTGTCAGGTATTGCTGAGGCCATACAGCTATGTAGGTGCCCACATAGTTTTGTGGTGTGGGCCTGGACACTGCTGCTAGTTCCAACATATGGGATGTCCTTCATGTGGGCCTTGCCCCTTTTCATTGCCTGTGCAGGGGACATTGCAGAGGTGTGGGAGCTACAGCTTCACAGACAGTAGGTGGGAATACCTCACAGGCTATGACATGTGGAGACAGCCCAACAACATATGGAACAAAGCTCCAGAACTGGGTACTTATTGTATGTCATTAGTGCTGTTATACACATGGAGGGTTGCTAGATTGACAGGGCTCATCTGGACATGCATTTACTGAGTGACTTGACATCTGACAGTGATATGCCTCTGACATACCTCTCAACTGGCATGTTGTTCACAGAGTGGCCAGAGGTTTGCCTGTTCTGTTTGGTCTATTCCTCGAACAATGCCTGTTTTTGTGGGGTAGTATAATGTGAGAATTGTAGTCACTAACTGTTGACATCCATTGGTGTTCCAGACATCATATCCTTCAAGGATGTTATGTTACAACAACATGTGTAATACCAGCTACTGTTTCAGTTTGTAACACCATTATGTGTGATATGTCCCTCTTTCCGGCCCCCTGTTCCCCAAGTACATCATGCATTGTCCAGATGTCCTGCACTATAAGGTGCAGAGGTATGGTATATCATTAATTAAGAACTGCACTCCAGTTATCATCCCAGTGACCTAGCAGACTCCTGGCCATGATATGCAGCAGTGACCAGGATTATGGTTCCACACCCTGGTAATTCTGTAGAAATCTGTACATATGACAGGTATGTATGTCTGGCCATTGTAAACAGACTGCCAAGACTGTGTAGCACTGTTGTGTGTAGATGTTTGTTGGGCTAGCAGATGTGAGTGCCATACATCCTTTACCTATCTGACTGTGCATGCTGCTATGGCTGCTGATGGTCTATCACGTTTGTATGCTTGTAGGGACAGACTATGAAATGTCCTGTAACACCTCAGGATTCCCAGTACACTGCGATTTTGGCCAGTATATGTCGGTGTAGTATGTGACTGGCAATAAGGATATGTTTGTTTAGACAGTCGTTCTACTCTAGAGTTCATTTTGGGTACTGGTATGTTGCTATGACTATGGTGCAAATGTTTTTGGGTGGATATTTTTGCACCACTATCTGCTTTTCACTATAGTTCCATCACTGTAGTGCATGTTATATTTAAATATACATGGGTAATTGCCCAAAGCTGATGTGGGAGAGTGTCGTGTTGGTCTTACTGTGCTTCATAAGGTGCTGGGTGACATGTTTGGCAGCTGTGAGGGGATTTCCATTCTGTTGCATGCTTGTGGTCATGCCTCTACACTGTCTAGAGGCCTAGACACTGTCCAGATGTGTGGCTCATATGTTTGGGCTGTTCCCCAGACAGTTGTCCTTGGCTAATCATTAGGATACTCTGGGTAATGCAGTCAGTAAATGCTAACATCTATTGGTGTTACTGACTTCATATCCCTCAGAAAATATATGTGACAACAAACCCAGTAACACCAGCAACTGTCTAAATTTATAACAGCAATATGCCCGCTATATCCCTGTGTTTGGGCCTCTGTCCCCCAATTATGTCAGGCTTTGTCCAGATGTCATGCACTAAGAGGTCCAGAGGTATGTAGTATCATTATTTATTCCCTTCATTCCTGCTACCATCCCATTGATGTCATAGACCCCAAGACATGTAACAAGGAAGCGGCCATAGATATGAGTCCTGTGCCTATACATTCTGTGGGAAACTGTATGTTTGAGTAGTCTGTGTATGTCTGGCCATTGTTAACAGACTGTCAGGATTGTGTAGCAGTGTAGTGTGTACATGTTATTTGCGCTGTGTAGGGAGGGGGGTACACGTGAGTGCCATGGACCCTTTCTATCTGACTGTGCATGCTGCTCTGGTTTCTGGTTCCTTATCGCCTGTATATGTTTGTACAGGCAGACTGTGACATGTCCCATAACACCTCAAGATTCCCACTACACTGTGACTTGGGAACAGTATATGTAGGGGTAATGTGTGAGTGGCAAAAGGGATATTGTTTCTCACAGAGTCATTATACTGTAGTGTTTAGTTAGCTTACTGGTATGTTGCTGTGATGTGGTGCAATTAGTTGTGGGTATGCACCTTCACACCAGTGTCTTTTTTCCACTAGTGTTGCATCCCTGTAGTTCCTGTTATACTTGCAAATTCATGTGTACAGCCCCAGAGCTGGATTTGTGTAGTGTTATGTCAGTCTAATTGTAGCTTGGATGTTGCTTGGTAGCTGAGTGTAGTTTCCCTAATGTGTTATGTCCACGCATTCGTAGGATGTCCAGTTGTCTGGCCAATATCTTTGGTCTGGTCCCCATAACTGCTGTGTATTCCTGACACATCAGTGGGATGATGTGGGGATTAAGGTCACTAACTAATGAGAAGCAATTGAGTCCCAGACTTGGGATATTTCAGTCAGTATATGTTAGGACATACAGTGTTACTACATCAACTTTCTCAGCTTATCTACTCACGTATTTTGGATATGTCCCTATTTTTATGCCTTTGTCCCCCTACTTTGTCAGGCTTGGCCCAGATTCATTGCACTAAGGGGTTCTGAGCATACCTCTCCACTGCCAGGATTTTCACAGAATGTCCAGATGTTTGGCCCATACTTTTGTTCTGTTCCAAAATTTATTTGTATTTGTGTGGTAAATCACTGTGATGATCCATGGATTTATGTCAATAAATAATGACATAACATTTCAGTTTCCATCCTCATATCCTTCAGTAATTGTCTGCTGTAATGCATCCTGTTGCTGTAGCAAATGTCTTTGTTTCTAACAGTGATATTTGAAATATGTCCCTATATGTGAGCCATTAACCCCCATTTTACAGCTTTTGTACAGGTTTCTTGCATTAAGAGGTTGAGAGGGATGGTTCTACGGTATGACTGCACTGCATGTTATATACATACATATATATATATATATATATATATATAGAGAGAGAGAGAGAGAGAGTTCTTCCTTTATATATTTATTTATGCATATCTATATTATGTATCTACTTTTTCATATATATATGTTTCAGCACACACACACACACACACACACACACACATATATATATATATATATATGTGTGTGTGTGTGTATATATATATATATATATATATATATATATATATATATATATATGTGTGTGTGTGTGTGTGTGTATATGTCTATATAGAACAGATGAATGATTCCACAGAGCTTTATCCCTAATGTATGCCTCTATTGCATGATATGTTTGAAAAGCAACTCAGATGGTGTAGTGGTATATTGCTCTTATTGTAGTGTACAGGGCTATGGGTGTGAGACTTGGGGTTGATTTTTTTTCATTAATGTTAAATGATAAGAATGCATGATATGTTTGTTAAAGCATTACAGATTCTCACTGCTCAAATGGTGTAGTGATATGTTGCTGTGATTGTACAGCACAGCATCCTGGGTTTGAGACTTGGCAGACTGACTATTTTGTTTCTGGGCAGAATAAGATCTTATGGATATTGAGTGATTAAAGCACTTTTAAGCAGTTGTAAGTGAGTTTGCACGATGCTAAGTGATGCCAAGCTACAATTAATCTGTTTTAGCTTCACTTCCTGACATTTATTCCTGCTTACTCCACAGTAATTTCTTTAAAAGAAAATAAAAAGGGTTGATAGGAAAGTGGTGAAAAAAGAGGCATGCCGAGGGGAGTACAGTATGAAAGGTAGTTAGGGATGTGTAGGACAGGTGTAAGAAAGGTCCATAGCTGTCCATTTCTTCTACAGCAACAGCTGTGAATTTCTACAGAATTTGGAGGTGAATTTGGACACTCAAACCTCTGAGAGAGGAGTGAGGACAACAGTAATGTGTTGTCAAGCCAATTGGACCAAATTATGTGTCCAGTGGACATGTGTGTGAAATGGACAGCTATGTATGGGGCATAATTTTTTTTGGGAACAGATGCCCTTTTTTTAAAAGATAAGAGTGGGATGTTAGGGAAGGATAGTAGGTATATTTGGGGAGGTAAGCTGGGTAGGAAGACAGACAAGACAACAGACAGGGGTGGTATATGACATGTGGGGGGTAAACACCTTGGATGGGAAGGTGGCTGGGAATCAGATGTCCATGAGCCCCCAAAAAGATACAATGGGACTGAGGTCACCACCCATGGGCAGTCACCACTGCACCTTCACGGCCCCACAGGTGGCTGTGATGGGGACTGGACGGGAGGGGCAGGCTGGCCCTCAATATATGCCAGGTGGCCCTTAAGCTGGCGCAGCTGTCCACCAAACTCCTTTTGGATGGTGCTACTCACAAAACTCGGACCTGGCTATGGGTGATGTTTTCCTGTCTGTGCCCACTCCCGGGGGGGGGGCAGGCCCCATCCTCTGAGGCAGTTCCACCCGAAGGTGGTGCAGGACCAGCAGACGAGGATGTCCCGGGTTGGGTCCCAGATGTGCTGGGGCCTGGTGCCATGACCAGATGAGGCGGGACAGGCGGATCCACCGGGATCTGCCTTACCAGACATGGTATGGTGTTGAGGTTTTACAAAATATGTTGGTTAGTCATAAACAAAACATTTCAAAATTAGTTTTAACAGCATGCATGGGTGCTCCAATTAACCCAAAACAACAGAACTGAAACAGTTGCATAGCAAACAGAACACATGCATAAATGGAACAACAGTAGGCATCATAACGGCATGCAAGTTACATTGATAGCAACAGGCCACCAATGATAGCATTTGAACGGGGAACATTAATGATCAAACAATTCAATATTTGTAGAACAATAGGACACATGTCCCAACAGTAGTTTTGGAGAAAAACATACCTGCTGATTATGTGTATGAATTATCGGTGCAGATAGGGTGGGGGAGATAGAGAGATGTCAATTAACAACTGTATAGGCTTTGATTGTTCACAACTGTACTCTCATTAATCTCCAGGTATGACCTCACTTTACATCTACCTATGGCCTGGGATTGCACAGTGGAATGTTTGTACACAGTGTATTACTAAAGCCTTCTTAAAGCTAATACATAAATTTCCTTACTTGGCAGACCTGTGGAGGAAATATCTGTTAACACTACCTGACTGTTTCTACACATATTCACATATTCAAGGTTACGTATGTGACACTGACAGGGGTGCCCTGCACTCATGCTGTGTGTGTGTGCTACTGCCATACTCCCCCTGGATCTCTATCTGTCACCCTGGGTATTGGCAGCAGTGACCACTAGCTGTGACAGCGTGACACTTGAGGGACATTAATCGGAAGAAATCGCTTGGCGTATGTACTTATCTTGCTATCATTTGCAGCCTTGGGGTTGGGCAGTGAAAGTGTTGAACACAGTGTATTAGTACAGCCTTCTTACAGCTAAAAGAAACATTTCCTTACCTGGCAGACCTGTGGAGGAAATTTCAGTTAACACTACCCGACTGTTTCTACACATATTCACATATTCTTTGGTGAAATTATGCATACAGCTTACTACCACTCCTGGGATTCGAACCACGCCTGTTTGTGCAAAAAGGTACAACAAGGTTGTGTTTTCAACACAATGAGCTATTGAGAAGCTGCTGTCTTTTGTTTGACTGTTTTCTGCCCAATGCTCTCTTGGTTGGACAATCTGATCTTGTAATTCTGACATTCATGCATGGCAGATCGTTCTTGTACTGTGTATTAATACTTTGACATATTACTATATGGAAAGCAATGATTATCACAAAGCACTGCTGTAGTGGATACATTATAATAGTTTACACATTACTATTCAGGGATCAGATCTTGGTGTATGGAACATTTCATATAGTTGACCTTCTGTTTTACAGCTCAACAATCTTTGTCAGATGAGTCTCAATTAATTCATGCTGTCAGAGCCATAGTTGCTGTGCAGAACTTGTACACATTTAGATTCATACCAACACATACCAAAGTAAATACAACAATCTGGTGTTTTTAGTTTTATTGAAGGGTACTGACATTTTTATTGATAGATATTATGTACATCAGTATTACTCTGCTAATGTCTCATGTATTCATCACACACAGAACACATTTTAACCTACTGGCAGTTGACATTCTGCTTCTTTATATTTATTTGCCCTGAATACTGCAAGCTAGATTTTGTACTCACCAGCATCCTGGCTCAGCCTTAGCAACCTGCTGGCATGGGCATCTATGTTTGCAGCCCTCTCACTTGAAGCTGTACAGGAGATAAAGAAACATTTATGCATACCTATCAATCACATATACAGTCTGAACTTTGGTAAACACTAATTGATACTGATACACACTTCTGGGGCATTTTGTGCCCATACATCTTGGGTCCAGTGGTCCAAGAGCTCCCTCTTCCTATGCTTGACAACAAAATGGTACTGGACCTACTCACCAGCTTGAGGGATGCCAGTAGCACTGGTGAGATCACATGCGAGATGGTCCCAGTCCTCCGCTTTATATTGAGAGCCGTGGTACTGGCCCTGCAACAGTCTCTCCTCATGGTCTTTCACTAGGAGTCCAACCATGACCCTGGACTCCTGAATGCCTTAGAGTTGCACCTGAAAGTGCGATCCCTCTCCTACGCCAGCCATAGTGCCTGCAAAGATGAGCTACAACTGGCTATGGCTGTATTTCCATCTGTGAGGTTTAAATAAAGCCAAATTCCCACCCTTTGCCATCATTGGACCATTTTGAACATGCTGAGCTAAGCTAAGTGATGCGCAAACCCGCTTAGCTAAGGTTGGGAGTGCTTAAAGGGTTAGATGTTGAACATTGTTTACCAATGTGCAAATCCACTTAGCTGCGCTACTTATTGTTTAGCATTTACATTTAAGCAATTCTTACACCAGCTTAGCATTGCTGAGCACTACTTAGCATTGCTCAGATTTCATTTTATAGAGTATCAGGATTGTGGGATTGATTCATCATTAGTGACATATTATAATTTTATGTTTACCTTCCATGACATCCCCCTATGTGCTTTCATTACATTATATTCTTGTGTGACTATACTGTATGGGGCACTTGTGTTTTCTATCAACTTTCTAAGTTTAGTAGGCAGTATGTGTGTTGTGTCCCTTTTAAGGGATTTATCCCCTATTATTTGTGCATTTGCACACATTTCCTGCTTTAGCAGGTTGCAGATGTGTATTGCACTTTGGCAATGCAGGCTGTGAGTCACAGAACCTGTCACACACCCCCTGCATTGCTTTCTTGATGCTGATGTTTATTTCAGTGTCTGCGGACACTGAAATGATCATTATTTAATTTCAGTGTCCGCGGACACTGAAATACTGGCATAATATTAGAGTAAATCTCTAACGCCAGATCAGTTTAGAAAGTGTTGTACAACACTTTCTGAGTGCAGGGGTGTGTTCAGTGTCCATGTATTACTTGTACATTCCCCCTGCACTCGTTCACAGTTCGTGTCCATATAGGTAGAACAGCAGTGCACCTTCATGAATATGCAAGGCTCGCTGCTGTGCTATATGGACACAAACCACTCCATGCAAGAATAGTTTTATTCTTGCACGGAATTTATTGAATCCCGGGGATTATCTTGTGTTTTCTTTCCCACTGCCAACTGTTCAGTAGTATTCAAGCAGTCTGTAGCTGAAGGCAATTGTACATTCTGTTCTGAATGAAATTGTCCAAGATACTTTTACATGGAGGCAAGCTGTCTGCAGGTGCAAGCAATTAATTTTTTTAATTCTGCACATTCTTTGCTGAGAGAAATGCAACATTTAAAGGCACAATGGCAAGCAATTCAGTGAAAAATAAAGTCTGAAATTATGGGAAGTGAACAACAGATAGCAGCCTCTCTAGCAACCTTAATACTTTAATATACTTAATGGAACAGTGTACAGTTTAGTTTTACTTAAATATGACCAGTGCACATTTTCCTAGTGCTAAAGGCTAATGTTTTCTGAAAGTATACACGCTGTTTTTCAGATCTAGAAGGGGAACAGATAAAGTAAAGAAGCAGGCAGCAAGCAGTGTAAGTGGGAACACAAGCTGTAGTATATGCTTTAGCATGGGTGACCTTTATTTTTGATTAGGTAATGCCTGCAGGTTCAGCTGTCGATCTGGGGCAATCGTTCCTATCTGGTGGATTAAATATCATTCTTGAAGCTGTACAAAGGTTTGTGTGTTTGCTCCAAGTTAGTAGTGGACAGGGAGTTCTGAAAATTTATTTAGTTTTTTGTTTGGAGGTTGTCATTAACTCACTCACTCCAAAGGAGCTCAGGAAGTTTGCACTGTAACTTCCAATGGGTGAAGCCTCAGCCTTTTGACAGAATGAAATTATGTCCTCACATTTCAAACAAATGTTCATATATCTGGAACCATAGGGATTATGAAGGAAGTATAAATGGCAAACTTTTCAACACAAACTATTTTTATAGTGGCAGCATTCTTTAGGTTCAAGGTCTTAAAATGAATCTTATAAGTCACAGTAAGCACAGTAACTATTACAGTGGTAATATTTTGTAAAGAACTTACAGTACTTCAGCAACCACTCAAGTTACAGACATACTGTCAGCAGCATTTTATTTTATTCATCTAGCTGAAAGCTTTCACATGAGGTTAAGGACGCCTATCTGTGTTACTTGGTTGTAGAGATATTTAAAAATGTGAAAATTATATCTATATAAATTAATATAATAAAAACAACAGTTAATATCTATTTTGCTGCACTAGTCAGAGGTCAGATATTAATGCAGTTGAGTTTCCCATTGTGTAAGCTTTAGGATGAAATATTTTAAAACCTTGTACATAGCATGGTTTTGGAATTATTGATGCAAATATGAACAAGCAATATTTGATGCCTAGAGGCATCAGTAGGAGTTAACTGCAGGTATACCTTGAGGTGTCACTCGGATGTAATGAGTTAAAGCAAAAAGTCTTGAAAAAATGTGACAGGTTCAAACAGCGATGAGAAGAAACAACTGTAGAAAAGATCCATCTGTCAAACAGAGTGTGAATATAACTCAAGTTTGAAATACACATTCACAAAATGTCATATATTATAGGTGGGAACAATAGCTTTTTATTATAATGGATAACCTATTCATATTATTCTGGAATGTAAATGGCATTACAGGTATAAACTAAAAGGAAAGAATAATGAATTATATTAATAAATACAGAGTGCAAATAACAATGCTGAAGGAGAAAGCACAAAGAAAGGATTTCAGGATGGATATTCAGCAGAATATTCGGGACAAAGGAAAAGGGGAGTAATTATACTATTTACTAGGAGCTCCAATAGTTATAGAACAGGGAAAAACAATAATGGCAGATTTGTGGTATTAAGGATCTATTGGCAATGGAGGACTAAACTGGCATGTATTTATATTCCACCAAAAAATACTATCAGGGAGCTTATGAAAATTTGGGGAGGGGGGAGAAATAATCAGCTTTCAGAAGGGAATATTACTTATATAAAGGTGGGACCTGGAATTTGATTTGCAGTAGCGAGGATATATCATGTAGACTTAGAAGGGAAGATATAAAAAAGAAGACAGATTTCTGAAGAAAATTATGAAAATATTTGGTATAGAAGATGTGACTTTAGTAGTAGGAACTCAGGCAGAATTTACATATTATTCCCAAAGGTACAATAATTGGGCTAGATTAGATAGAAATAATTATATTTCACAGGAACATGTGCATTTAATTGCAAGCTTCTACACATATCCAATAACTATTTCAGATCATGCACCAATAAAAACTAAAATAAAAATGCATGGTAATGAAGTAAAAAGTCAGACTCTGGCACTTTTCCACCTACATGTTAAAAATAATGGACTTCAAGCAATGTGTACTGGAAATTAAGTGAAAGTTATTAGGGTAGATAAAAATATCTTCAGAAGTGATAGCCAGTAAGTGGGATAAAATGAAAATGGAGTTTTAAAACAGGATACAAATAAAAGAGAAACAGATATTGTTAAGAAGTAATAGGAATCACTTACAGAGGCTGACAAAGGTGAAAGTATTACAGAATAAGGGGAATCTCACAGAACAAGAGGCACAAATGCAGACTGCCTTTCCTATCATGGATTGATATACTACAGGAAAAGAGAAGGGATAAGGGAATCTTCAGTGGAAGACTTGCTCTGGTAGGGTTTTTATTTGAATCTAGATCAGGAGCTGCTGTTAAAAAAGTCATAATTAGTATGGAATGCAAAAAAATATTGCATTATAACTATAAGAATCAATCAAAACAATTTATGACAGAATAATGGGAAGGCATATGTATGGCTACCAAGTATGCAACAAAGTCCAGAAGGTTTTAAGATCTTTGATTGGAAAGTGTTTGCATAGGTATTTTTATAACCTCAAGCAGACTTCAAAAAAAATTTCCTCAGGTAGATAGCATATGTTGAAGGTGTGATGGTGAAGAAAGAAATAACTGGGAACATATTTTTTGGTAGTGTCATGAGTTGGCAGATTTAAAAATAAAATCCCTACAGAGTACTCTGTGAGAAATATTGGGTGAGCAAAAGACTGTAACTAAGGAAATGATTCGTTTAAGCTGGGCACTGCATCTGAATTGCCCAGACAAAGTAAGGCCTTATTAAGTTTAATTCTGTTGGCTGCCAAAAAAACAATTACTAGAAAATTTTATTTATTTTTATTTATTTTACATTTGTTAACAGGGATAATCCAACTGGACCAGGTCCATTTTCAGTGGAGACCCAGGAGAAAAGCTCCACAATTAGATAGATTAAGTAACAAAAATAGACAAACAGACAATGATAGCACAGAGACATACATAATAACAATGGTGAGCTTAAACTGTCCCAATAAACTATGAAATAATTATAAGTTTACAAGTCTAGACCTTATAATATTGTGTTATTTCAACAGTAGGAAGATTAGGAAGGAGGCAAAGTGGAATAAGAAATACAGTCATCTTTATGTTATACATGGGCAAATCCAGGTTTTCCTGAGGTGTGAGTTGAGTGATTTTTTGAATTGTGTGATAGTTATACAGAGGAGAGATGTATTGGTAGAATGAAGTGGATGATTAGTAGAATAGTTGGAAATGTAGTTGTAAAGCTGGAGTTTTGTCAGGGTACTTCAGGATCTTGAAGGCACTGACTAGCTGTTTGTAGGTGAGTAGTTGAGGAAATTCTAGCCAGTGAATATCCCTAAGTGCCTGGCGGTGATGGGTTCTGAAGGTAGAATTGTTAGCAAATTTGGCAATTTTGTTATAATATGACTCAATTTTGTCAAGGTCAGTTTTTCTAATGTGGGTCAGGATTGGTGCTGCATACATAAGGGTGGACAGTAGATGAGTTTGAACTAAGGTGATTCATGCTTTGCCTGTGAGAAAATTCTTGTGTCTATAAAGAGTTTCCATTTTTTATGGACTTTTTGGATGGTCTGAGCAATATGGACATCAAAGAAAAGATTTTTGTCTATTTCTACCCAAAGAAGCTTAGTAAGGGCCATAGGAGAGATAACAGTGCCATTTATAGAGGTGAAAGAGAAAGTTAGGGGAGTAGATTTAGATTTATTAGGGGTGAACAGGAGTAATTTAGTCTTGTTGGGATTTAGAATAAGTTAAATAATAATAATAATAAAATTTAAATCAAAATCTAAATCCACTGTATTCAAAGTATTAACTATTATAAAAGAGATAAAAGAACTGGAAGAGGGATCTTTACAAAGGGAAGGTGCAAACTGAATAGAAATAAATTGAAACTGTGGGAATACATGCAGAATAATATTCAGGAGGAGGAGGAGTGAGGTTTAAGGGAAGGCAGGAATTCAGCAAATTGTATAATGTTGGACTGATGTTAGAAAGAAAAGATGTGTGATGCATAATGGATAGAAATGGAAAAATGTTAAAATGGTTTGTTTTCTTTCTTTTAATGTATGTTTGCCTATGTCTTAAGTGATAATTTAATAAAGGTGTTAAGAAAAAATTAAACAGAAAAAAAGTACCCGTGGAATAAGGCAGACTGCCATAGTTCTATCTTTCTGTAATTGTTTCTGTACACTTGAGAATGAGTACAACATTAAATAAATGGGGGGGGGGTGGAGAGGGAAGGAAAATATATAAAAGGTAGACAGAAAGAGTGTTCTGTCTTGTACTTGTGGATTTGACATTTACCTGCACTGTCTGACACTCCATACTTCTCTGCCTCTCCTACTATTTTATTGTGATTTGCTTCCAATGCAAAGATATCTTTGGTATTATCAATTTTTTTGCATTACCGTGGTTTAAAATGGAAGCTTGAATAGTCATGTGCTATTATTTGCAAACAATGAAAACAGGAACTGTGAATCAAAGTGCTTTTATCTAGTTCCAGACTATTCATGGTTTGTCCTTAATGAGTGCTGTACAACACCAGGATACCTTGGAAGTGCACTAAGTGTAATAATAAAGCAAGAATCCTGTAGTACCTTGCCAACCAGTGTAAATGTAGCTGCAATTTACAGTCTATTTTTATGTCTCACTCTATTAATCCTTACAGGAAGATTTGCAATTAGCATTTCTGCTATTTATGTGAAGTGGCAGTCACATAAATAACCACTGAGTAGATGAGTGGAGCACAGGCAGCTTAAAGACCAGCAGTTTTAAAATACAGTTTTAAATACAGCATAGTTAGTGGATGAAGACTCCGGCCAAAGCTGAGGTTCTTAGAATGTTCTGGGTTTAAGACTTTAGTGTCTTTAAGGAAAAATAATTTATGCATCCATTCACTCTAACTTTGCAACTAGAGTAACCAAATTAGGCCAAAATCCCATATTCAGTAATGACAGCAATTTAGTTAGTTCATTTATTTTATTTTTATTCTGAGTAGGTAGACTGATCCAAGGACCCTTTTCAGTCATGACCCAGACCAAAAGATTCTACCAATACAAAGGATAAGCAATACAAGGCATTTAACAGAAAAAATGTTTAATTTTGACAGCAATGTGGACAATAAAAGGGTAATGGATGAGACAACAACCTCAATATTTACAACTAGCTATTTATAATATTTATAACTACTATATTATATATAAAATATAATATATATGTATAGTTATTTATTTATAGTATCATATAACTACCACACTAAAATAAGATTTAGAAGTACAACTTTAGTACATTGAATGGGCTACATTGCAAGATACATTCCCTGAATTTCATCAGGAGTGAGATTTTAAATTATTACCATATTAGAATGTTCTTTGTGAGTTCACCTGATACTTTTACAGAAATTACTTCTGTAGTTATTGGATAGGTAGTTTAATATCTTGGCCCACCTTTGCATATACACCACATTTTTTATATTAACAGGTTGATGGTGGTACCTTATTAAAAGCTTTCTGTGTATTCACAGGCCCAAACTAAGGTTTATCAGGAGATGAAAAGATCTGTGTGATCTAAAATAGTTATAGCTAGCAATTTCTAACCTGCCATTCTGGAGTAATATTACTGGTAAAGGATTTTGAATTAAAAGGAGACAAGTAATAATGTGGCTGTATCTGTGAAGGCAGGTCAGTTAACCTTAATTAAAGCAATGTTACTCATTTCAGAAAGTGTAATAAACCTACAAATCTCAATGAATGTTGTTTATAGCAAATTAGTATTTTGAAAGGATAAATAATGATAAAGCAATAACAATAATTATTTGTTATTGCTGAATGTTGACTTGCATTGGTGATGGTATAGCAGAGATAGAAATCTAGAATTATTTGGCAGCATGCACTATGCAATCCATGGTGTAAAATATTATGATGTGTAGTAGCTTGCTGAAGTCAAGGGACATGTGAATGTCATTTATCTTTCTTAATTTCCTGGGTATGTTCTGCTTGATGCTATGCATAACTAGAAATGCATACATTTTGGATACTGATTGTTATATTAAACAGCAGAGGAAAACAATGGTCAGGATTCAAAAAGACAGCATGCATAGTCATGGCCAGCCCACCGCTATTTACCTTGTTTGTGTGACAAGGCCTGATGCTCATTAAGAATGAATATGTGGAAGAAAGAGTATGAGGACCACAGCTCATTAAATCTCCTACTTGCAGTTGTGTCAGGGACTGCGAGAAGAGTGAGTAGTACTAAGATGTGGCTGCAGGGAAGTACAAGCACCAGCAGTGCTCAGTAGTCATGTTTACGCTTTGATGATCTGCACATTCCCACATGCACAGTAGCAGCAAGAAGAAGTTATGTGGCGGCCTTAAAGGGCCACGAAGCATATATGGTGATCTACTTTATGACCATATTAAAGGTTGTAAATGGGAATGAAGTCATGAAAAGAGGGAAGCATGTAGACTCTAGAGCATAAAGTAAATACATAATGAGCAGGATGGAGATGAAGAGAGGAAAATGTGTTAAGGGGTCAGGTGATCATTTTATATACGTGATGAAAAAGTATATTGGGGAATGTAGTAAGGGAAGTGAGTGGAAAGTAATAAAGTAAGTGTTGGTAGCAGGGGCAAACAAATATTGAAGACAGACAGGACTGAGGGGGGATGCTGACATAATCAGGGGCGGGGAGGACAGTGTTGAAGTAGGCATTAAACACACACGGGAAAGACAATGGTGATAGGGAGGAATGGACTACAAACAGCAGTGGGCATATACACAACAGGGAGGGGTTCACTGGAATAGGAAACAGGAGGAGCAGTGCAGTTGCTCTTCCCACCAGCCATGACCAAGTGGAAGCTTATTCCTCACCCTGTGATCCATAACTATTGGGCCTTGGCTCTGATGATAATGCCAGTGTGAGGCAGGGATGTGATTCAATGAGTACCTGGAGGAGTATTTCTAAACAGCCAATTTGGGCATCCAGCCACCTCACAGTAAGGACCCCTCACTACTTCATCTAACTGCTGTCAGGTGACATACATATGCCATTTCAACTCTCACTGCTTCCAAAAGGTGCTACAGCAGAACCTTCTCCATCAGGGCTGATGGCAATGACTGCAACAGGTTCTGCAAGGGGTTTGGAGGTGAAAGTGGTGGGCAGTGACACTGATTGTTGTGGTGTTGGTGGCAGAGTTGTACTAGCTACCAGTGGTGGGGCAGTAGGCTTAGATGGTGACAGGGTACTCGTCTGGATTCTGCTGCATATAAATGTAAAACAAGTGCAAAAAACAAAAACAAAAAATATATATATATATATATATATATATATATATATAATGGAAAGGATAGTGAGAAAAAGGGTGGAAGGGAGAGAAAAGTACAGGTACAATGAAAAACTGCATGTAAAACATTACCTAGGTTGTATATTTTACATGTACTATAATGCAAATATCATACTTCCCCCTCTGTAACAATGATGTGCCAGTATGCAATCTATAGGGAACTTGAATCCATGACCTTCAGCCCATGCAAACTGAAAGACATTTACATGTTGAACTACATCAAGCATCTAAGAAAGCCTCCAGTAAAACACAGTAAATGACACAACATGCAGCGCATGCTAATGGATACATCACATTGTTGTGGGCACCATACTCAGAAGGACCACTGAAACGCAAACTGGAAATTGTGTGCAACAGCAAAAGAAATGTACAAGAGTTGGTACTAGAACCCGTACTTTATTTATTTTTTGTAAGTTGACAGGGCCTCTTCTTTGTGTATTTCTGGTTTCAGATTCTGACTTGGCAGGTCTTCTAAAGGAAAATTTGATATTTCACACTGAACTGAACGGAGGAGGGGCACTGACCACAACTCTGATCTATGATATATAAAAATAAGTATCCTGTTTTCTTGCTTATTCTTCCCATTTATTACACTTTTGATTGTCTGCTGCCTACTTTTTACTGTATTTTATTGGGTACTTAGTATTATCGCAAACAGGTTTGGAGCAGGAGAAGAGGCTCATTTCCAAGCCCTTCTCCTGCCGAAATATGTATCCAACTTACTTGGGAAGTGTGTCACTGAAGTGTGTTTTATTAGACAAAGGCAAAAACAACACACCACAGATGTCTACAACCAGAGACAAATTGTGACATACAACCCATATAAATGTAGTTGATGCAATGACATCTCTGAATTAACATACATTTTCTGAAGGATATGAACTTTGAAAGTGAAAGATGCATCATTATTATTGTGCCTGATGTCCTCAATTGCTTGGCAAAGAAATGCTGCTTTTATGTATAACACACTACAAAGATAATAACAAAACCAGACCTCATGCAGAATTCTGCATGCTTGAGAGATCTGTTTAATATGACAGATTTCAAGGCCAAGTGCATTACATGGCAAATTCCACTTGAAAACATCTCATTTGCTTTACTTGTTAAATTGGTCACACATTCCCCTTAATTTTTCATAAAGGACGATGCACTTTTCTGTACAGAAAGGTAAAAGTGTGCCTAAGTGATATCATGCACTTCAAAAGTGGTTGCTTCAAACAGCTCCCATCACTGAATGATTAAATGTCATTGGGGTCTTCACAGTTCCCTCACTAGCCAGTGAGTACCCTCAAGAAAACAAAACTAAATCTGTCTCTCTTTCACATCAGCAAGAAAGAGCACTGTAATGAATCACATTTCCCAAACTAACGTTCATAAATTTGGCAACACATGAAGCACATGTGAATATATGAAAAGTGACTTCCTTGGAATCTGGGTGCAATAATACGCAAGTACCTTTTATTGATCTGTGATATATAACAATACATATCCTGTTTTCTTGCTTATTTTTACTAGTTATTGCATATTCTTACCATTTATTGCACTTTTGTATTGTCTGCTGCCTACTTTTTACTGTATTTTATTGCTATAAATTAATCTGCACTCTTGTACCGCAATTGTCTGCCTTACTGGGTGTGTTAAATCACTTTTGTTACTGCTTCACTTTTTGTAAAGCTTTTTTAGCTAGTTTCACTGTGTGAAAGGTATTGATTGGACATTCTCTCCATTGTTAAGCATCTGTTGTTCTGATTTTCCTGCCAAGGAGTGTATCATATAACTGATTTGTTTGCAGTTAAAAGCATTCTTGAGTCTTCTTGCTCCTTTTTCTGTTTAAACTTTCATTGTGTTTTTCTGCTGTGATAAACATTTCTGTAGTGTTTTCTGACTAAAATAGTATAGCTAGTAGCTGTAGCATAGTTTCCTACCCTCCCTGCCTATTGTTCTTAAACTTGGTGGCTTTGCAGTTGCCCGCCCCTCCTGTAAATTTGAGCTGGGACACTCCTTCCAGTCCAGTCTCATTAGCTCATTCTACTTAATACAGAAGGAACTTTTGGGAAGGCCAACCCACTTACTTTATTAACCTTGAAGTATCTTCTGTACCTCATTTTTCCGTTTCCACTCTTAAAAAAAAATAAAATAAATAAAATGTTATTCAGCTGCTTTTACAGTATTTGCGTTTCCTCCTCCTACTCTTTTACTTCTCTTGCTTTTTTGGCTAATTCTTCTCTCAATTGCATCTTTTCTGCTGCATTTATTACTGCTTGTTTTTAGCCTGTTTAAATTGAGTTATTCTAAGCCTCTTAGTTTTGGTTTAAGCACTTGGGCTTTAGGCCTACCCCTTAGCGTTCCCTGGCCTCTCTCCCTCAGATTCTGACAAATATAGATGGACAATTTCCTACAATTTCTCCTGCCAGCCTGGTTGATATGGGCATCCTGAGACAGTATAGCAACTGCCTCATGTACATGGACACCCATCTACTATTACCACCTAGGAACACAATTTGTGAGAGATGCAATTACATTAAGAACCTAGAGTCTATGCTCTCTCCCTCACAAGCCAGTATGTCTGGCACTAAGAAGGTTATCAACACAATTACTGCACCTCAAAACACCACCCACAACTACATAACACACAGCCACATATGTGGAGGCTCTCAACAAAAACATACCCAAACAAAGGAGACCTTGGAGGCAAAAACACACGCAAACTCCACAACCCTCCACACCACATACCACGCATTGTCCACACACCTGTGTCATGCAACTACAAAGGACTAACCATAAATCCAACATATTAGTCATAGGAGATTCCATTGTGAGACACACAGATGTGCTTCTCACCAGGCTGGATAAGGAGAAAGTCACGGTTAGTTGTCTGTCAGATGCCAGAATCCGCCATATCACACATGTATTCAAGCCTCTCAACAACAGGTACTGTTATGACTCTGTCATAGTCCATGTTGGGTGAACGACTTGAGATGTACCTCCCCAGACTATATGAAGAGAGACATGATTGAGCTTGCTGAATATGTGTCCCAGTTAGGTATGTCCCTAGCCTTAAGCCGCATTCTACCATCACCCAGAATGATGCCTCAATACAAACAGAAAATGACTAACAATTGGCTTAGTTTCTGGTGTCACTCCAGGGGGATCCAGTACCTGACAGCCTGGGAAGCTATGATCAACAGACCATGATGCTTTGCTAGAGATGGCCTGCATCTGTCTCACTTGGGCTTCAGGCTTCTGGCAAAGGCCCTTGCCTCCCCCATAGTGCCTTTTTTAGGAAAAGCACTGAGGTTGATAAAACCAACATACAAAATTTTAACAAAACACAAATTAAAGGTCATACTGCTAAATGCTAGGAGTCTAAACATGAAACTGCTCTCATTGCAAGCATTCTTAACCCTGGAAGATGCTGACATTTATGCAGTTACAGAAACCTGGTTCAAAGCTCTGGAAAGCACCCCAGCCTTATCATGTTACTCATCCTATCATACTTTCAGACCCCAAACTGTGGGCAGCAAAGCCAAAGGAGGTGGAATTTCAATATATATTAAAGACACACACACACACACACACCTCTGGGCTGTTCAAACAGTATGACACACAGGAGACACTCCAGGTGCAGTTAACTGTTGACAAGACCCCTATTCAAATCATATTTAGCTACGGGCCCCCAAATTTGACTCAAGATGCCCACTCCACCTATCTGGACCTCATTGAATCTATCAAGATTCAACCCTTTACTCTGATCCTGGGCAACTTTAACTACCCAATGATAGATTGGAAAAATTACTCATTGCAAAATGCAGATGTCCAGAGATTACTCAATTTTATCAATGCAAATGCCTTGGAACAGCTAGTCGATACCCCCACAAGAGGTGATAATTTCTTGGACTTGGTATTAACCAACACGAGTAACCACTGCAGCACCCCTACAGTATCATCCTCCCTGGTAAGATCTGACCATAAAGTGGTCACTTTCAAAGTCAGCATCTCCCCTGACCCCCCTCTAAGTAGGGTGAAACAAAAAAACTTCTCCAAAGCTGATTACAACTTCCTGAGGGATGGTATAAACAGCTTCATAGCCCCCTCCCCCTCTGTTGGAACTTGCACAGATGTCCAAATCTACACCAAAGCACTATACTAGCACTCATATAGATGGATGGAATCAGGAATACCTGACTGGACAAACTCATCCTCTGAAAGGAAGAGTAAACCTGTCTGGTGGACATCTGAAATAAACCATATAACAAAAGGAAAAAATTGCTGTCCAGGACCAAGAAGGAGTAGGTGCCCAAGTGGAAGCAATCTCTCCTTAGTCTGAACAAGCAAATAAGAGCACTAGTGAAATCCTCTAAAGCCAACTTCGAGTCCAATTTGGCCACATTTACTAGAGACAATCATAAGGCCTTCTTCACATACAGTATATCTGAAATCTCAAAGGAAGCACCAAGATCTGTTCAGAACTGGTGGTCAAGGACACCACATACACAAATGCTGTAGATATAGCCAACCTACTGGCTGACAGATTCAGTGAAAACTTCACCCCTCTGTCCCCCCATCAGTAAATCAGGACATCCCCAGTACTTGCCCCCTCCCCTTATCTCTAGGGAACAGGTCATCACTGCCTTCTCAAGGGCAAAAAATACAGCCTCCATGGGACCCGATAACATCTAAGGCTGCATCCTACATGAACTCAGGTATGAACTTGCAGCACCATTGGGCACCCTATTCAACCAGTACTGGCTTTGTCCCAGCCAAGTGGAGGACAGTCACTGTCATCCCTTTACACAAAGGTGGAGCTTCCACTGATCTGGGAAATTATAGACCCATCAGCCTAACTAGCCTGATCTGCAAGACTGTAGAACAGATTATCATGGGCCTAATTAACATACACATTGGCACTCTCCAAACACTCAACCCCACACAGTTTGGTTTTGTTAAGGGGAGGTCATGTCTGTTAAATCTGGTCGACTACTTTGAAACAGTCACCAAAACCATAGAGAAGGGGAAGATGGTGCACACTGCCTACCTTGACCTGGCCAAAGCCTTCAACACTATTCCCCATTTGGGCATAATAGATAAACTCTCTCAACTAGGCATTAATCCATAAGTCATCAGATGGGTAGCAAACTATCAAACTGATAGAACCCACCTAATCAAAATAGGGGAAGCCACCTCAAGCAGTAGACCCGTAACGAGCAGTGTACCCCAGGGATTGGTCTTGGGGTCTCTGTTATTCAGGATATACTTTTCTGAGGTGGAGGCCAAAACCAGTGGGCTATGGCTAACCAGGTTTGCAGATGACTGTAAGCTGGACAAGATCATCAATTCCTCAAGCGATGTAGACATCCTCCAAGAGGGTCTCACCCAAACAAATGACTGGTGCCAGAAACATGGCCTCAAGCTGAATGCCAAAAAATGCATCATCCTCCTCTTTGGGGAGAGTGATGTCCCCACATATTATCCCATTAATAACAACGTCCTAAGCATGCAATCAATCGTGAGGGATTTGGGCACCCAGGTTGATAGCAACCTGACTTTTCACCACCATGTTGCTTCCATTGTACAGAAAGCTTTCTAGATGGCCCAACTCATAAGTAAGGGTATTTAATCCAGGGACAAGGAGGTCATAACATCCCTGTATTCTTCCCTTGTAAGGCAAATTATTGAGTACAATGACCCATTGGCATGTACCTCACAAAGCACATGCAGCAGCTGGAGAGACCACAGAGGTTCCTCAGCAGAAAAATCCAGGGCCTCAAACATCTACCATACACAGATAGGCTAAAAGCCCTGCCCCTCTACTCAGTTTCATACAGACTCCTCAGAGGTGACCTCTGTCTGGCATACAAAGCAATCTGAGACCCCATCTTGATGGGACTGCTGCAAATCCTTAAGTCAAGCTCCACCCGAGTAAACCGTACGCATGACCTCAACCTGGTCTGTGACATCAATAGGACTTGTTGGCGGGACAGATTTGTGTCCCAGAGACTCCCCCATCTGTTGAACAGACTTCCTTACCATGTCAAGAAGAGCATCTCAGTATCCCTTTTCAAGTGCAACCTGGATAACTGGGTAGGAAACAGAAAATACAGTCCTGGGATTCCACCTGTGTTCCTGCTGGACAGGGGCTTTGGGTGCTGACTTGTCTAAACATGGGCTAAACTCTTGACTAGGCTTGTAAGGGCCTCAGGGCCAATAGCCTAGCAACTTCCTATGATCCTATAAGGATTTTCTGTTTCTTCACGGGTTTTAGGACATTCATGTGGTAAAATTGTTCAGGTGTACATTTCCCAAGCAGCTTTATTATATAATTTATCTCTCTATTTTTTTTTAAGAACCTCACAGGCTCTTGCCATTTAGACAAAAAAATTGTTCTATACTGTAAGGAGCAATCAAAACCAATATATTATTATAACAATGAAAAGTCCATAACTTACAGTTTTCTATCTGTATTTCTGAGCTGCTTGAGCCTGTTCCAAATGCTCTCAAACTGTCAGGATAACTACCATCCTTTCCTGCATGACAGAAACATAATGCGATTTTGAAGGAGGTATTTTTTTTCTTTTTCCTAAACTTCCTTAGCTATGTCTAATATCTCTTGGGATGCTTCCCCATAGCAGAATTGAGAGAGGTTGGCATAATAGCTAATATATTTGCCTTACAGACACAAGGTACAGGATTTGATTTGCACGTGGGTTAATTGACTAGACTTAAAATGGAATACAAGGGTAGCAAGTCTGGTACAAGACCAAATTCAGTGCAGTCTTTCTTAAGGGTTAAGGCAACAGTAATTGTTTTATATTGTTACACTTTCCTCACATTGATAGAGAAGGTCACTGGCAAGCTCAATCTGTGGATAAGTAATGTTGGGATTTGCAGAAGTGGTATCTTCATTTGTCACCTACATTCTTTCCTAACTTTCCTAAGTGTAAGATCCTCCCAGTGAGATTTCTTAAAATCAAGGAGACTAATATTAAGGTTCATAGGTTGGTACTAGGCTATCGGCCCTAGGGCCTATACAAGCCTAGCCATAACAATTCTCTGGATATTTCTGCCCGCAATATTTACTTCCCTGGACCCCTGTCTAGCAGGGCGACTGACGTGACCCCCGGGGTGAATTTCCTATCTCCCATCCAATCATCAAGGTTCCTTTTGAAGAGCGCCAAGGAGGCCTCTGCTTGACATGTATGGCCAGTCTATTTCAGAGTCTGGGGAGTCTCTGGGTCAAGAACCTATCCCTCCAGCATGTTTTGTTCATTGTGATGACAAGGTTTAGATCCCTGGAGCATGTGGCTCTGAGGGATTGGGATTTCTTTAAGTGGAGCATGTCCAACAGCTCAGGGTTTGACATGGCCTTGTATGTTAAGCAGAGATCGCCTCTGAGTAGACGATATGCCACACAGTATAGCTGGGTTTTTTAGATGGTCAGTATAGGGCATCTGCTTTAGGCCTGTGATACTTTTAGTGAGGTATTTCTGAGGCCTTTCCAGCTGTTGCAGATGTCTTGTGAGGTACATACCAAATGGGGCATTGTACTCTATAATGGGTCTAATGAAGGATGAGTACAGTGGGACAATGACCTCCTTTTTTCTGGATGAAAAGCACTTAGTGATGAGGTGTGCCACATAGAAGGATTTCCTGACTGTTGTGGCGATGTGGTTATCGAAGGTGGAACCACTGTCCACCTGTGTCCCTAAGTCTCTCATCACACTTTCGGTGTCTAGTGTATTGCCACCTATGTGGTAATTCATGGGTACATGTTTTTTCCCAAAGGGGATAACTATACATTTCTTGGCATTAAGCTTGAGCCCATGGCTCTGGCACCAAGCATCTGTTTCTGTAAGGCCCTTTTGTAGAATATCCACATCATTTGGGGATTCTGTAATAATTCCCAGTTTGCAGTCATCTGCGAACTTTGTTAGCCAGAGTCCCTTAGTGTTGGCCTGTACTTCAGAGAAGTAGATGCCAAACAAGAGCGGTCCCAGGACTGAACCCTGAGGTGCTCCACTTGTCACCTGTCTGGAGCTGGATTTGGAGTCGCTACTTTTACAGTCTGGGTTCTGTCAGTAAGCCAGTTGGCAACCCATCGAGTGATGTAGGGATTTATACCCAGCTGAGTAAGTATATCTATGATTCCAGAGTGGGGGATGGTGTCAAAGAACTTGGCAAGGTCCAGATAGGCTGTGTGGACTGCCTTACCCTCGTCCACAGCTCTGGAAACTGATTCAAAGAAGTCAGTCAGGTTCAGGAGACAAGATCGGCACTTCACAAACCCAAACTGGGTGGGGTCCAGTGTTTGAAGGTTGCCAGTGTCTTTGTTTATAAATTCCATGATAATGCATTCCATGCCTTTGCAGATCAGGCAAGGTACACTAATTCTTTACTTTCTTCATGTTTATCGAGCCATGAGGTAGAGGGACTTGGTTCCTTGCTCATCGAAGCAGGTATAGTGATGTCACTTTGAGACAGGTTTGTGTCTTCTTCCAACCCCATTTCAGGGTAGCCTCTCATAGCCATTTTTTTCAGACTTAGGGTTACTCTTTGCTTTCTCTAAAGCTTTTTCTTAAACTAACCCACCTGTCTTGTTTGGTTTCTTATCTGCTAAGCTCAGCTGAGTTCCTTCACAGATCTTTCCACAATCACATAAATAAAGGAAAGTCTTCACCCAAAAATCATACTGTGGGCCAGATTATGGACAATTCCTTTAGTATCTTTATTAACCCCAAATGTGATGTAATTTCACTTCTGATAAGGGATATTTCCTTTTGTCATCATGAACACAAACTATTTCTACCTGTTTAGTAGAATCCATTTTGTTTTCAGGTATAGTCAGTCAGTAAAGCTTTATCACAGCAGCATGCTGGTTCTGACAGCACACCTGAAAAGGGAATACAAAACCCCACGTAAAATATTAAAGACTTGTTCATACCAAGCTATAGAAAATCTTAAACTTATTCTAAAACCCTTCTAACATTGCTGATTATTCCTAAAAAATTATTTTTTCTGTTTTACACAAGACTTTGAATCTGTCTCCAGTACTAAACAGAATTTCACAGATTATATTTGTTGTCACATATTTAAGCATACACACATATATATATATATATATATATATATATATATATATATATTATATATATATAATAAGAATTTTGGCATTTTTAGATCATATGTCATACACATACAAAATGATCCACTGGGTAAGCACATTTACCAACCTTGGCACTTGGCTATTTCTTAGGGACCATGCATAGTGGGATGGAAAGACTGATAGTGTCTTTGAGCGCATTGCAACCTCCTGATTTCTATGTCACACAACTCTATTTGTTAAGTTTCAAAAATTATTTTTGGTATGAAAGCCCTTTCAAACAGGAAGTGATATAGAATGAAACCAATGACTGCCATCAAGAACAGATTCTACCAAATATGTTAACATTCTAATTAATCACAAAAGCAAACAGAATGATGTAGTTGTCTGAAATTTTCATGGATTGTACATCAACACACAGAGGAAAACATTATACTAGAATGCGAAGAAAATTTTTCATGGATTGTACCTCATTAACACAGAGGAAAATACCAGACTAGAATGTGAAGAAAGGTATGTGTGTATAAATATTATGTACATGTAAAATAAGTAAGATAAATAAATAATTATGTTTGGTACAGATACGATCCTAATGTCATGTCTCCATGTTTTACAGCACATAGTACTTTTGCAGAGTGGTATGTGGATGATATCAGGTGTTCATGGAGTTGCTATGGGAGTTGGAATGTGACTCAGTTGCACTGGATGGATTCTAATGGCACATTTCCTATCTTATAGTAGATATAATATTCTCATGAGGCCATGACACCTACCAGGGATGTAGCAAAGAGTTTTGGAACTGTACATCCCTTTTAAAGTAGCATAAGTTGGTACTATCGTATTGTTAGAATATGCTCATGTTTAAATGGTATTCCTGTAAGTACCTGTATGCATGTTTGCTCCACAGAACTGTAACAAAATACTAATACCAGTAATGAAAATAGGATAAAACAATACTAGTGGCATTACAAACTGAGCAGGGAACTCCTTTGGAGATTAGAATTTACAAGTCACATTTACAGATCACATTTTCATCACCTAGCAGAACTAACTGTGATCTAGTCTTATGTATGACACATGACTGGTCTCAAAATGACAAGATGAAATTAACGTTTTTATTAGTTGGTATAGGAAAGTATTTCTTTACAATGGTTCATAGGCTTTGCCATTTATATTGCTAACTACAAGTTTCAAGGAAGCTCTGCCTTTTTTATAAAATTGAAACTATAATCGAACCCCCCCTGAAAAGCTGTTGCTTGTACCTTTTTATACAACTTTGTAATCTGCTGCCTGTCAGGCTGGGGACAGGAAGTCAGCAATCTCACAAATAAGTGTCCTGTCTGACTTTAGTACTTATTTTCTGCATACCTTCTGGGCTGCAGTAGGCTGTGATATCAATGAAAATGAACAGCATACCTTGGCATGGTGTACCAGTGCAGAATCCAGCAGATACATTTATGTCAGTCTGGCTTGCAGTGGGATAGCATCGCTTTTGTAGCAGGGGTAGCTGAAATATAAACGCGTGTGTGTGTGTATGATTGATCAATGTACCTTAAACAAAGTCAGTTATTTATATGGTGTAAAGATATTGCATTTTCCATTCAGTTGTGTTTCAGATTGGCCAATATTCCATTATGTCTTTAAATAACAAAACCCCGTGATTAGTGTTGTTATACTTGTTAAAGAAAAAAAAACCCTCATATTATTTCATTTCTAGGTATTATGGCTTTGTCTCTCCTTAACTGTAAGGTGACCCATGGTATACAAATTACAGTTTCACACCATTTGGGGGGTATTATGAGTATGAACCATGATCCATAACGAACTATATTAAATTGCTGAACCCAAGAAAAAACAAAATAAACACCTTATTTTTTTTCATTTATTTACAGAAGCAACACACAACCGTAGCAAGCCAGTCATCATCTCACACAGGCAAGCCAGCTGCGAATTTACAATTCTGCAGCAATGCTTTAGTTTATCACCTTATACTCAAATTATATCACCAGGAAATAAAGTAAAACATACTAACAAGCAATGACTACATTTTTAAGTTGAAAAAGCACTGGTGACTCAAGCATATTACAAAACATTTAGAGGTACCCAAATTCCTATCTATGAGTTCAGAGATGAAGCCAGGCAGAATTATAAGCCGGTATTCCTAGTTCAGCCTTTCACATTTTCATAGTGGTAATCAATGAAGAGTGCTGCTATGTGGTCATGTAATGTCTTTCAGGATGACTACAAAAATGTGGAGGCGTTTTGTTAAACATGCCTCCTTATCGCAAACGCGTAACATGCTTAAGACATAAGTGATAAGGGACAGCTAATATGCAGATAAATGACATTACATGTTTGTGTATCAGTCTGATTCATAGAGAAGCATCTAAAAGAATCTCATTTGCATACTAAACAAGTAAATTTGCTGAATTTACACCAGTATGCAGCAATTTAACACAAGAGTATGGACTTGAAAGGGGAAGGGGAAAAAAGGAATATGCACTGCCATACATTTTAAAAGGAGGTACAATTATTGACATTACTTAAATATTTTTTTTAGCATATGCAGACATACTACTGAAGGGATCAGTGGAGAAATGTTTCATTTTGGTGCTTGTATATGCTTGATGAAACTACTGAAGGGAATGGAGGGTAAAATGTTTCATTTTGGTGCTTGTACATACCTGGACATACTACTGAAGGGATTGGTGGAGGAAATGTTTTATTTTGGTGCTTTTGCATACTTGGACATAATACTGAAGGGGTTGCTGGGGGAAATGCTTCATTTTGGTGCTTGTATAAACTTGGTGAAACTACTGAATGGATTCCTTGGGGAAATGTACATTCTCATCAGTCAAAGCTTCCTTTCTCCACACCCATACATACCCAATACTAGACGTCAGACCTTGGTTTGTAAGCATTCCAACTAAACTATGTGGAGGTTCCCTTTAAGAGTAGTCCTTTATTTTCAGTGTGTGTGTGTGTGTGTGTGTTGGGGGGTTAAGTGGTTGGTTGGTACCAATTGCTTTCAGCTCCACTTATATTTTTACAGCAAGGGTGAACTCTAGCATTCCCTGCCATGGACTTCTAGCAGTAAACAATGTTCTGTGGGCATGTGCAGTTTAAAGAAAATGAAGCCTGTGAGAGATGCTGTGCTAAGTCAGCATTACCTGGCTGGCCTGCTTCATTTTACTTAAACAAAGATAATACATTCAAATAAAACATGTACATGATCATGGTTTAGGCTATGTCTTAAAAACAAAAACAAAAAAAAAACAGTAAACGAGCAGGTGTAGGGAATGCTCAGCTTACCAGCATCCCCTCGCCGTGCCACTGCTGCTGGCTTGTATACAACATTGCAAAAGAAACTTGCAAAATCATGAATCATTAAGTTATACTGTAGCTAGCTTGTCTGGGTAGAAGAAATTAGGAAGGGTGGCTCTGTCTACTGCCAAAGTATTAACAGACAAGAAGATCAGTGCTTCAGGAAGCAGCAAACTCTTCCTAATGTTTTAACGTATCACACACAGACACACAGTACATGTGTTTGTATATATATATATATATATATATATATATATATATGTGTGTGTGTGTGTGTGTATATGGATTTACTTCAGTAGATCAAACTTTTACATCTTTGAACCACATATGGCCGAGACCATACGTTTGAACTCGTAAAAGTTTGAACACTGAAGTAAAAACAAATAAAACAACAAAACACAAAACTAAACATCTATAGCAGGGGGGCTACGCCCCCTTACTTAAATATATCAACTCCGAGATCACACCACATTGCGGAAATGGAAAATCTTTCCTTTCTGCACTATACGGAGATCTCCATTTAGTCCGATCGAACTTTTACAAGTTCAAACATATGGTCTCAGTCATTTGTGGTTTAAACTTGTAAACGTTCGATCTACTGAAGGGGACCCATATATATATATATATATATATATATATATATATATATATATATATATATACATACACACGCACCTATATGCAAAACGATGCATTTATACACACCTCTCTCTTTGTATCATAATGTGTATACATACATATATGTGTACAGATATAGATATAGATGTATGTCACAGTGAAAGAGATGTGTAATGGAGATATGCCAGTTGAAGAACTATACTAGGATTGTTTCCTATACCTCAGTCAGAAACAATATGAAATTCAGGGTGTTAAAGGCAACAGTTGGAATGTTCATATACTGATAAGTAAATTTAAACTGAAGATGAAGGGATTACTATCTTGCCCCTTCACTACTGTCTGTTTGATCCCACCATAAGGAAGAGAGCCATTCATGAATGCACATCCATCTTACAGGCAGCTGCGAGGGATATTTTCTATTTCCTTGCCTAATCCCCTCCCACACTAGCTGATGTGAAGACTACTGTGCCTTCTTGTCTGGGTGGTGTGTGCATCTTCCTACTGATAACCCATGAAGGCTACCATGCGGATGGTGCAAGGCAGAACCAAGAACCACGAGCATGTTTGGTAGCTTTGAAGAAGCAGGATCTCCTTTCTACTCCAAAAGATGACATATTCATGTTGTTTGCTTACTCCAGTTATCCCCACCAGGCACTTCTGGTACCTGAGATGCTGAATAATCTTGGGTTGTGTGAGCTATCCCCCACCTGGGGGCTTCATCCTTCTAAAACATAGAACATTATCTCTAGTTTAATAGTGAACAGTCAGGTAGTCAGTGACAATGAAGCTAAGCCTTCAAAGTCCATAAATGTTACATATATATATTTTGGGTACTTTTCCGTTAACGGGGCAGCAGGCAAAATATGTGGTTGATGTCAAGTCATTGTTTTTTTAAAGTTAGAAAAAACAAAGTAATTATTGCTTTTTTAGTTAGACAGTCCCTCGAATAACAAGTTTTGCAGTTTGTATTAGTATGCATTTTGTAACGGTTACGAAGACTGAAGCTCAAATGTCTGTCATCATTTACTTATTTAAATTGTCAAGGATTTACCCGAAAACCACAGTTTTTATGATGAACACATCAAAAACATGAGGACTGAAGAATGAAGCTCAAGTGTCTGTTATCATTTAGTTAAGTCCTGAAGGATTTACCCAAAAACCACAGTTTTTATGATGAACACACCAAAAACACGAGGCAAATACCTGGATGGTTGAGAGGTATGGCTTCAACTAGGAAATTCCTAGGATGGATAAACGTGATATTTTAGTTATTGAAAAGTAATTGCAATGAGTTAATGACATTCAGTTCTATTTAGTGTAGATATTGGTTACCCTTCAGTTAGGAAAATGAAGTTTAAAAACCCCAGAAGAGGAATGGTCCTTGTACTGAGGTACGTTTGAGGGGTATGGTCACCAGGCTATATTGCTAAGGAGCAGTGGGTAGATGCATGCCACGGCCTTAACCTCTTCATTGTCCCTTGACTTCTGCATAATATTTTTCACCCATCTGTCATAATTTGTTTTTCTCTAATAAATTACTGAGGATTTACACACTGCAGCTGTCAACTAATCATGTAGAAATCCAGCAATAATCAGGAACACTATTAAAATATTACTTACTTTTCCATTTATATTTCGCGGCATGACTGCTGCCCTGTTAATGAAAAAGTACAATTTTTTGCATCAGTTCAACTATGCAACATATGTGGGGAAATAAAAGAGGTAGACTGGTAGACCGTAGTATGGACATTCAAATCTAGGAAACAAATTGATGATAAAAATTACATGACCCAGAACTAGTCTCATGACAGAGGGATAAAGCCTTTACTGTGCCTCAGACAATATCTGTTTGACTAGAGGCACATGTGCTGGAGAGACTGGGTGGGGGTGGGAATGGGTGATGCCAGCTCACCCATCCTGGTAGGATGGAGATAACATTGGCTTGCTGCAATAGTAGCATTAAGAATCTGGTGCACTTCACATTGCAAGTGCTATACTGCTAGGTCCTGAGGCTACAAATGCATGGAAGAATGCATGCACCTCCTGAAGGCAGCCATAGCAGAGCTTGCAAGGCTGCTATGGAATGGTACAGTTAGGCCACATGCCCTGGAGCAGTATGATACTGTGGCATGGCACTGTACAAGCAGCCTCAGTCTTTTCATGCACCCCAGCTGTGGTTCGAATTGAGCCCAGGGGAGGTTATGGCAGGTCCAGCAGATCTGATAAATGATGAGAGGAATTGGTGGCAGAAGTCAGCACTGTAGCAGGATAAGTCAAGCTGCTGAACAGAAGTTAAAAACTAGTGTTTAATGATTACATTTTTAAAGCATATACCATGGCACATATGGTGTGTGCCTGGCTACAACACTGACACATTTTTGGTGTAGCTTTCTCTGAGAATAGGAGGCTTTTCCCTTAAATGGCCAGCATGAGTACAATCAGGAATTTATAAGGTCAGCATTGTTTTATGGTCCAATAAAGATTTGTTGGCCTGTTTTACTCGGCTACAACAACGGTTTAACAAAGTGGCTCTTTTGACACTACTTTCATCTGAGGGACACTGTCCTAACTGGGGAACCTTCCTTATTAAAGCATCTCATTCATCCACTACCATTTCACTTGAAATGAGCACTCTGTTGGGAAGAGGATGCCTCTACATAAAACTCTTTCTGTGAGGATATAACCACCAGGTTCATCAAGCAACTTGACCTTATAATTAAACCAAGCTCTTTGAACGTGGAACAGCTCTCAGAGTACTAGACTTCTGAATCTAATCGTGGGTGCCTTTTGGAAATGTATTCTTGGATAGGACTTCACCTAGACTTTTACCAGTTTAGGTGAAGTGAAGCTTCTTTATCAGAGCTACTAAAACCCCACTTGTAGTGTTCCATAGAGGATGCAGTGAGTGCCACAAATATATTTGTTGTTTCCATCCAACAGACAATACATTTCATGAATTCTGGAAATGCCCCTGGCAGGATCTGCTTCACTGAATTGAAAAGACTGTTTAGGTGCACATGGAACTCTTGTTAATTGGTTGTTTAGAAGTGGACTAGAAACTACCACTTTAAGGTATGGTGAAAGTACAGTTGTGTACACTTACCATAAATATAGATGTTCGAGTGTATTCACTGTTGCAGTCATTACATTTGGGTAATCTGCTGGCAGGTTGCCCTCAGTCAGCCTGAATTCCAAAGTCTTGGGTCCTGCTTTGGTTGCTGTCTTCTCTTCCATGACATCAGTTCGTCAGGGGTATAAAACAAGCAGCCAATGCCATTTTCTTTAGTTTTTCTTGCCCCAGATGTCAGGTGCCCTCAAAAAGGTAGCAAAATATATATATAAAAACTATATATACATGCATCGATACAAACTTTACCTTCATCTACAAGCAAATACACCACATAGGTTGTAGAAGATAGAGAAGGAAAGATAAACTCCAGAATGAAAGGGGGATGGTGGGCGGGAAACCTGGACTGCAACAGTGAATACACTCAAACATCTACATTTATGGTAAGTGACCACAACTGTACTATGTTCTTCGTGTTTCACACTGTTGCAGTCATTACATTTGGGTAGAATCCCAAAGCTATGGATGGGAGGCTGGAGTTAAACAGCATTAGGTGCAGCTATAAGGCCCTGCAGAACTGCAGTGGCAAAGCCTGCCCTGGACATAGAGAAGAGAGGCAAATGATAATGCTTTGTAAAGGTGTGAACAGAACTCCAAGTAACAGCCTCTAAAATGTCTTTGGTTGGTACTCCTCTGAGAAAGGCTGCTGAAGTTGCTGCATCTCTGGTGGAATGAGACCTAAGGCCTTGGGCACAGGTTTGCCATGGTGTAAGTAGCAGAAACAAATGCAGTGGCTTATCCACTTTGAAATAGTCTGCTTTGAAATAGCCTTTCCTTCTGATCCTGCAGCATATGTCACTAGTAATTGCTCAGTTTTTCTTAGAGCTTTAGTCCTGCTCAAGTTGAATCTTAGCTGTCTGTGTACATCCAAGGAATGTAGAATTCTCTCCCCCTTGTTCTGCGGATTTGGATAAAAGGTTGGCAGATGAATAGTTTGGTTAAGAGCCACAGTGGAAACCACCTTAGGCATAAATGAAGGATTTGTACTCAGAGACACCCTGTCTGGGTAAAATATGAGAAAAAGGCTCCACAGCCATGAAGGCCTGTAGCTCTGAGACTCTTCTTGCTGAAGTAATTGCTAGTAGCAGAGCTGTTTTCCATGATAAGAACTTTATATCAGCAGTAGCAGCTGGTTCAAATGGAGGCAGGGTGAGCTTTTCCAACACATAATTGAGGTCCCAAAGAGGTATTGGTGATCTTCTAGGAGGCCTTAAATTTTTGGATCCTCTAAGATACTGCTTTAGTAAAGGATGAGAAAAGATTAGTGGCTCTGTATTGTAATGCGCCGAAATGGCAGAGGCATGGATTTTAATTGATGAGAAAGATAGGCCTTTGTCAAGCATTTCAGTCAAGTATTGTAATATCTGAGGAATATTTGGTTCTGCTGTATCAGTTCCTTGTGCTTGATTCCAAGCGCAGAATCTCTTCCATTTATCAGCATAAGATTTTCTAGTACTAGGTTTTCTGGCTTCCAAAATGACATCCATCACAGCTTTACTGAGAGGTGTTGTTTGTATAACTACATGATCAGCCATGCTGCCAGGTTCAGTGTCTGGAGCTGATTGTGCAGGATCTGATTGTTTTGCTGGGACAGTAGTTGAGGTCTTTGAGGTAAGGTCCAAGCTGGGTATTGAGACAAGTTCCTTAGGATTGGGTACCAGTATTGGTGGGGCCAGTCCGGGGCAATTAGTATCATCTTCGGTTTCTCTTGTCTGACTTTTAGTAGGACCCTGGGAAGAAGAGGCAGAGGAGGAAAGGCGTAAACTGATAGGTTTTTCCAACTGAAAGATAGGGTGTCCACTTTCCATGCTTGTCTGTGATAAGTCCTTGTGCAGAATCTTTTCAATTGATAATTTTGAGGAGAGGCAAATAGATCTATGTCCGGGCTCCCCATTTCTTTGTTATCACGCTGAAGACTTGTGGATCTAGTTTCCACTCGTGAGGGTCCATAAGGTTTCTGCTTAAATCGTCTGCCAGAGTATTTTGTTTTCCTGGCAGGAATTGAGCTTGAAAATGTATTTGGTAAGTCAAAGCTGTGTCCCACAGTGCCATGGCTAATCTGCAAAGGGGGTTAGAGTGCATGCCCCCCTGCTTGTTTATATACCACATAACCGTGGTGTTGTCCGTCTTTATCAGTAGTTGTCCTGGATGAAGTAAGTCTTTGAAGGCTGTCAGGGCATTTTGAACAGCTAGCATCTCTTTTTGGTTGATTTGTAGATGCATTTGTTTTGGGGTCCATATGCCCTGAATGCATCTTCCCACCACGTAGGCCCCCCAGGCATAATCTGATGCATCTGTTGTTAAGGTTTGGCTAGCAGGGGGTAGAGTGAAGGCTCGTCCCATGTTTTGGTGACATGCCTTTGCCCACCATAGAAACTCCTGTTGTAGGCAGGGAATGAGAGGAATCATTGTTTCCAGACTGTGACAATGTTGACTCCATAAACTTTTTAGGTACCATTGAAGTTTCCTCATATGCAGTCTTGCATATGGAATCAGTAGGATGCAGGATGCCATGAAGCCCAAAGCCGGCAAAGTTTGTCTTGCAGATAACTGGGTTTTTGTTGCCATCAGTTTGAAGTAAGTAGTCATTTGCATTTGTTTGTCTGGCGTGAGGTAAGCCATCTGGGCAGTTGTATTCAAGCTTGCACCCAGGAATGTTATCTTTTGAGGGTACCAGTTGTGATATATTTTCATTTATTGTGTACCCTAGGCATGTTAGAAGCCTTTTCACAAATGCCAGGTGTTGAAGAAGAATGTCCTTGTTCTCTGCTTGAATGAGACAGTTGTCCAAGTAAGGATATATTTGTATACTTCTTTGTCTGCAAAAAGCAATTACTGATGAGGGCACTTTGTAAAGACCCTGGAAGCAGTAGATAAGCCAAAGGGCAGTGCAGAGAATTGGTAATGCATTAAGCCAGCCTTGAATCTGAGGTATTTTCTGCACAACTGTCTTATTGGAACATGCAGGTATGCCTCTTTTAGGTCTAGTATCACCAGCCAAGCATTCTTGCCCAGCATGGGCAGAAGCTGCTGCAAAGTCAGCATTTTGAATTTTGGAATGTCCAGGTATGTGTTCAAAATCGATAAAATCCAGTATTGTCCACCAGGCCTTGACCTTTCTGGGTACCAAGAACAGTCTTGAATAAAAACCTTGTCCTTTTTCCTGTTCTGGTACTGTCTGAATGGCCCCCATTTCCATGAGGGATGTAACCTGTTTCTGTGCCTCTGCCCATTGATTTTTTGGCAGGTCCAGCCAACCATTTGCCATTGGCAGAGTATGGAAATGGAATCTGTATCCCTGTGATACTATGTTTAGCACCCACTTGTCCTGGATTATTAACTGCCAATTTTGAGCAAAAAGTGCTAATTTTCCTCCTAAGGGGGCTGCCAAAAGGTAAGTGCTTGGTGAAGGCAGAGGGAAGTCATTGGGACTGTTTTCTGTAGGTTTGCGCTTTATTTCCTCCAGCTTTGGAGGTGGAAGCGCCCCATTGCTTTGACCTGTATGAATCTTGTGCCTGGTGTCTGGAACCCTTAGGGTGTCTGGATTTGCCCCTTTGAGCTCTGTCTGACACAGGAAAGGACCATTTTTTTGTAGGCCAGTGTCTACTGAATCTTGGTGGCTGCACTTGTAAGAAGTCTTTTACAGTTTGCATAGACTTAGCTTTGTCTTCCATTTTCTTTAAAACCTCTTCTGCCTTAATACCAAACAGAGTATCATGCTGTAATGGTGCATCCAGTAATTTAGCTTTAACACGATCAGGCAAATTTTTCTCTTTTAGCCAGGCATGCCTCCTAATCACAGATCCAGTAACTGCGGCCCTGCAGGAGGCCTCTAAGGAATCAAAACCACATTGCAAAGTATGCTTTCCAACCTGTTCAGCTGCATGCAATAATTCCTGCAATTCTTTATTTTCTGCACATTCAGAAATCAACATCATTTTCTGTTTTAGCAATCCCATAACATGTTGTTGATACTTGAGCATATGAAACTGGCAGTTTAAGGCCCTAATTGCCCAGGTTGCAGATGTATAAACCTTTTCCCCCATCTATCCAGTACCCTTGTATCTCTGTCAGAGGGGGCAGGATTTTTTGCTGTTGAGGCCTTAACTCTGTGAAATAGTTTTAGGATCAGCAGCAGGGTTTCTAAATAAAAATTTGTGTGAGTCAGCGACCCTGTAATATCTGTCAGGCTTGCTGGGAGCTGGAGGTAAGGAGTCAGGGGACAAGCTTGACTTCGAAAACACATCATCCACAATGTCTAAAACAGGGGGTATGGCTAAAGGCCTGTGCTGAGGGAGAAGAAGGAAATCCCTGAGCCTCTTTTTTGATTCTGAGAAATCTTGACTCTCCCAGAGAAAATGCTCCCTCAAAGTATGCAAGGTTTCTCCAAAAGAATAATCTTCAGGAGGTGATGCAGATGGTATAGACTCCTCTGCATCAGAATCTTCATAGGGAGGTATAGATAATTCCTGATCAGAAAAGGAATCAGAAGAAATAGAAACCTGATATGAAGATTCATAATCAGTGTCTTGCCTAGGCCTCTTATCAGGAGGGGGATGGGAATCCCTGATCAAGTTAATAAGGTCTTCAGCCATTTTGATCATCTGTTTTTTAGGCATAGTGGCCTGTGCATGTGGCTCATGCGTCAGTTTTTTAGTTTTAGAAGTTGCTTTTGTCTTTGGTTTTGCAGCTGTCATTGGTTTGATATAAAAATGTTGAGGCCTGAATACACCCTCAGAAGCTGGTGCCTGCTCAGTGGCTCCGGACCCATCTGAGGGAGATACATCCATGGGTCCAATACTTTGAGTATCTTGCGGCATGCCAGACTCCACATAGGTCTCGGTAGGAGCCTGCGACTCGAAAGTAGCGGGTATTAGGGGCTGCGAAAGTGCCCCACTGAGTACCGGCGACTGGCTTAGGAGAAGCTTCGTCGTCGGTTTTGGACCTCGACTGTCTGTCTCTGTCCTTTTCTTTGCGTTTTTTATGTACTCCGGTAGTCGGATTGCTATCCGATAACATTTCTGGGTAGTTAAATCTGTTTCCAAAATACTTTGAGACAAATATACCACCGCTTAATAGTGCGTTGGTTAAATCTAGCACAAAACTGACAGCCAGGCATGTTGTGATCAGGGCTTAGGCAAGGAATACAGTTTAAATGGAAATCCTTATGAGGTATTTGCTTCCCACAAGTAATACAATTATTAACATTTTCTGACATCGGTATGGAGCAAGAAAAAAGTTTCCCCAACGGGGTACTTAGCTTTAGTGAAGACTTTGGTTCTGAAACTCAAACTTGAATATTTCAGCAGTTGGCCGACCGGCACTTGTGAAATGCTTCTGCTTCGGGCACCGCATGGCAAGAAAGACTAAAGAAAATGGTGTCGGCTGCTTGTTTTATACCCCTGATGACCTGACATCATGGAAAAAGAGACAGCAACCGATGCAGGACCCAAGGCTTTGGAATTCAGGTCGACTGAGGGTAACCTGCCAGCAGATTACCCAAATGTAATGACTGCAACAGTGAAACACGAAGAACATCATATACTAGTACAATAACACGCTCTCTTGAAAGCAAATATCCACCATATGGAAAACATCCTTGACAACTGATAAGCATAATTTTTTATCCTTCACGAAAGAGGCAAGTTGTGTATTGTTCCAAGAAGTCTGTCTCTTAAACCTGTAAGTTACAAACAGGGGTTAGTTTGCTATGGGTCAGACAAGCCAATGTTTAGTAACCCTGAAGGAGCTCTCATCATTATATGCTACTTGTTCTTTATAGCATGCTGTTCTGTTTGCACTAGTACTGTCCTACAGAGTACCACACTCAACAGTCTTAGACTGAGTCTAACCAACTGTATCTGAAGTAGTGAATACTGTAATAGAGATAAAAGAACTGGAGGTTGGCTCTTTAGAAAAGGGTAGGAGCCAATTACATAAAAATAAATGGGAATTGTGGGAACAATACAGACAGAATAACAATCTGAAGGAGGAGCGAGGTATAAGGGAAGGCAGGAAGTGAGCAATTTATGTCATGTTGAACTGTTGACAGTTATACGAAAGAACATATGTGATGTGTAATATATCCATCTGGGAACATGTTAATATGGTTTGTTTTCCTTTAATTTATGTTTGCATATGTCATAAGTGATAATTCAACAAAGATGTTAAAATCAGAGTCTCAACAGACTGTTACTAAACATGTGTAGTAAGTATATACTTTTCTAAGTTGTTCAACATTATATGCCAGTGTGGTAAGCAAATGTTGGCTGCATTGCTGAACAGTCTCTCTTAAACACATTTTATCTGACCCTCCACTGGGTACCAACAGAATGCAGTACCTTGACCACTGACATCATAGCCCTACTTTTTCTTTACTTTTCATATATATATATATATATATATATATATATATATATATATATATATATATAAAAATACATATATATATATATATATATATATATATATATATATATATACATATATATATATATATATATATTTATTATATGTGTGTGTGTGGTATATATATCTCCAAGTATTACATGCATCTTTCCACAAAAATTGTATCAAGAGTTTGCCTGCCTGGCATGTGAAAACTTTGTTAAGAGTACAAGTCATGATTTTTGCTTACATTTTTGTATGACATACTAAGAAGGCTGCCATAAAACATGTTTTCCAAAATAAATATTGTTTATGTTAGGAGTGTAACCACAGCTTTATAGAAAAGTGTTTCTGTATAATTATTCATACATACAAGAGCACACTGTTATATGTCATGAGTATACAAACAATTCAATGTCCACAATCTTCATAACATCCTCTTGTCAATGAGTGCATCTACTTCTGTACTGCTGTCTTTTCCCCTCAGTCTAATTCCATTGACATGTTTTGCTGGATTTATTTATGAATATATTGTTGACTACAAGATATACACAACAATATTCGAGTGGCATACAAATGGTTATCTCATTATTTTGGTTTTCCCAAGTCTTGTCATTGACACCATATTTTACTGAAGATGTGTACAACCTGAAATTATTGAACCCAAGTTTGTTTTTTTCTTCCACTGACTATGAAGAAATAATAACACATTTGTTTTAAACTTTCTGATATCTTTATTTAGTTTCAAAAATATCAAAAACCAACTGAAAATTCAGCCAAGTTAAAACCATGCCAGTAAAAGCAGCAACCAAACAAGGTATGGGAACCCATTCTATTTTACAGCACTACTGTTGCACACGTATATTTTACATCATACACAGTACAGCCACCTGACGCACTTCAAAAATTAAGCATACATTTAGCAATGCAATACTGTTAACTGTTAGAATTTAATTATTGCTCAACAAGAGCCTACACACTTTGTTTTCTTTTTACACCATCCAATTCTGATTGCATAGTTATTAACATGTTTCTCTGGCATAAATGGCAGTTTTATATAACATAGTATCAAGTAATTTCTTCAGGTATTTGGTACATTTTTATCACACTGTGACAAACTTGTTTACTGTATAGCAAAAATTTATTGCTTAAATACTAAACAAAAGTGCTACATCTGCAAAATAGAAACATTTAATATAATTGTCCAGTTTATTGTTACTCAGTGAACCAAGACAGAATGATTTTCTACATTCCATCTATAAGCTTGATGTGACATATGGCAATTAAGTAACATCAACATTTCACAATCCTGCCAGTCAATGGCAGAGCTGTTAACAGCTTATACATGTAACAAACTGGCTGACTCGGTTATCACTTCCCATTATGCACAACTACCCAGCAACTGAAAAATTAACTTATGAAAATGCTGTGGCATAGTGCCTTTTTTGATTGCATCTTATGTTTTTTTGGCTACATCTTTTTACATTACTTACATAAAATTATCTACAAAAGTACACATTGAAAATAAAAAGGCTACAGAGCTGGACTGAGTTCTTAGGTAATAAGGCACACTTTTTTCAGAAGAAATATTTAAATCATACAATAGAAAAAAATAACAACAACACAAAAATGTCTTAAGGGTGATATAGATCCTGTCCAGCTTTGTTAACATGTGTTGCCTGAGTCATTTAAAGAATGCAATACGAAATAATACTTTATATTTTTCATTATATTTAAAGGCAAATTTTACCCCTGCAGGTCAGTGAAACTGGCACTAATATTTATTAACCTGTTCACAAATGATTTTTTTTAAATAGGCATACAACTGGATACACTCTTGTGAGCAGGTGCTATAAGATCTCTAGATGAGCTCTGTCAGTAAAATGATCTCTGTATTTAGCACTGCTGCAGTTTACTTAGTGTTTTATTTCTATATATTAAGTCCACCCAATGGTTAGTGTTTACTTTGGTCTTACAATACCAATACAGTGAATGGTTCATGTTTGCTTTGGTGTTACAATACCAATATAGTGTCTTGTTTAATTTTATTTAATTATTTTCTTGTGTACTTTCTGAAGTTCTGAAAATGGTTGTCGATATCTTTTGACTTTCATTAAATGTTCCTCCACTACTGTCTGATGCACTGAGATCCCCCTAGGACCAAAATAAAGATGTAGGAAGCCAAATACGTATCACACACTTATGGTCATCTTTTGTATCCCACTTCTTAGAGTCCAGTCCTCCCACTTAGTCTGTAGTTCTGTCATATCACCTAGAAATCTGAGAAAAGGACAAAGGAGTTTCCAAGCAAAGGAGGCCAAACCCAGCTGTGGTAGGCTCAGATCTAACTGGCCTTTTGTGGTCCTTGGTGAAGTAACTGCATTTTTGAAAGCAAATTTTAGGCATGGAGTAACATGATACATCCAGCATCTCACCAGTTCGTGGAAATGGGACAGACTTGTTTATTTTATTTGCTGAATTAAAACAAAGTAGATTTCATCAAGGGGCCTTGAAATACAATAAAATTCTAAGAAAAAAACAGTAAGAGTTCCCACATTAGCTCTGAAATTAAAAAAAAAGATCTATAGAGGGGTTCATACAGACACACATGAAAATTTTAGATTTATTGTCTGCCAAGTCCCAAATGATCAACAGATCATTTCAAGAAAATACAAAACCTTCCCAATGGTTATGTGACCTTTAAGGATGTTATACTAAGTATGGGGCTACTAAAATATTTTTACTTAAATGATTTTCACTGAAATTGGATATTGATTGATTAAGAACTGGTGGACTGCACCATAATATGAAAATCTTTTTTTTTTTTTTTTTTTACAGACTACTACACCGTCCTTTGTCAAGTCACAAAATAAAGTGTCATTTGAAACATTTTCATATGCCCTCACTATTTACCTTTAAATTTACCTTCCATTCATGCCAACCCATGTGCCAGGGCTGTAAGATTACAATAATAATGTGCAATAATGGAAGCAGCTGTGAGATCTGATAAAAATGATGCTGCATGTTAAAAAACACAGCTTCATTAGGAATAATTCAAATGTGGTATTAAAAGACATTACTGTGTTTATCCTATCTAGTTTACTCTTGTCTGTCACTTGAGTACATCCCACTTCCCCAAGCAACAGCTTGTCTAACACCATATTTCATTACTCACTACATCATATGCTGCAAGCTGGCGGCTTTAAATATTAACTACATGCAAGTTTAATCTTGCAGTCAGCTGTTCTATATGTATCAGAAGACCATACAAAAGTAATATATGGGGGGGGGGTCACAATTATACTATATTAAACATTTTAAGCTGCTAAGCTTGTTGGTAGCCTCAGTTTGAATCCCAGCAGTGCTGACTTTCAAGCTAGACATCTATCCATTTGCTTGACTTTCTTATGCTCCCAGATTTCTGCTGCAAGAGGCACTTTGGTGTTCTAGTTGGATCACTGTTAGCAGCATGCAAAAAATCACTGAATGAAAGCATTATGTGGATGACATTATAGCGATTCATAGGTCCTCCTCTATGATTGAAAACTGGTGATGTTTTGTAGTGCTCTGTTTTAATGGGTTTGTCAAGTTAAAGACGAAGACCAAAGATTCTGACACCCTCCCTTGTTGCATTGGCCATGAGCAGTGAAGCAGAATCCTGAAGTGTGAGGCAGAAATAAACAACCGGAAGGAACCGGAAGGAATCCTGATCGAGTGTTTCAGCCAAGAAAATGAATAAAAATGCAAGTCAAGTGAACAGCAGCTGTTTGCTGCTTATTAGACTTACTGGATGCAGAGAGAACAAGAAGTACATGTATCTACTTGTCAGATATCATATGGACTGAAACAGCAGTTGGAGAAGGTGAGCAGAAATGACAAATTAAATTCTGCTAAAGTAGAATCCGTACCCACACAACCAGAATGCAAAAGAAGAACCAGTTCTGCTTGACATACAGAGCCTTGATGATACAAACCAGATACGGATTTGTTTCTGTACCAAGAGAGCCATTATCTACTGCTTGTGCATTATTAATCCAAGTCCTCACAGGCCTTACAGTGGAAAGATACCACAATTGTCAGTGTTCTCAAATATACATTTTCAAGGCATGATCTAGCTGAAGAAGTTGCTCTGGAAAATGGAACCTAATTTGCCAGTCAGTAATTCAAGTATTTTCTGCAAAATGGGGCTCTGAGCATATGACTTTTTCACATTATTCCCAGAGTAATGGACAAGTGGAATTGAGATGAAGTAGAGAACATCAACACCTCTGGCACAGAGGGATAAAGCCCTAACTATGGCCCAGGTGACCTGGGTTTGATTAGCAGCTTGGGAGTTTGTGGTGCTAGCAGGGTGTGCCTATCCTGAGGGGATGGTTGCTTATCTCAGTGGTCCCAGAGGGGAGGCATGGTCCATGAAGTGGGGAGTAACCCTCAGATGGTTCTGGTCTGAGCACAGGGAAGGGGGAGGGAGAACAGGATAGGTCATAGTGAAAATAAATCCCTTTCCGTTATAATAGTTGTTGCCAGCAATAGTCCCCAGAATGCCCTTAGGTTCCAAAGTGGCCCCAGTCCATAATCAATATTAGTCTATTGGCTGAAAAAGGAGAGCTGAAAGACCAGGCAATGAATGGGGCTCTTGGGTAGAAGCCTGGAATGGATAAAGTGGAGAAGGGACCAAAATTAAATAAAGAAATAAAAATCAAAGAAATGTGATAGGTCATCTATAGCAGTTTGTTAATTCACCATTCCAGGGTACAGGCTTTTTCTTTAGCACATGTACTCAAGTGAATGACAGTTGAAAGTAAGCTTCCTCTGACTATATTGCCACCAGAAAAATCAAGGTAATGTTCTATACCTAATGAGGACAAATTAAAGAAGACAGAAGTTCTCCTTATGACAGTACAAGAAATGTATCTGCTGTGAAGGTATGAGCCAGATTAAGGTGTCAGAATTTCAAAAGTTAGAATGGTTAAAGCCAAGCGACATAGCAAAGCTTCATAACCTAGACTGTATTCTGTCAAAGGCTTTGATTTTAAGTATGCAGAAGGAATTGTAGACACCCCTACAAAAGGCAATTTAAGAAACACAGACAAGTTAGTTCACAAAAGAAAAGAAAAAGTTTGAAGCACTAACAAATGTTACCACATTAGCAGGGAATAAAACATCAAAATGTTCTCTTTAAGTTTAGAACCTGGAAAAGGTCAGACAGAATTGAAATCACAGTTCCAGCTCAAGGAAATGAAAATTCTTGCCATACTATTCCATTTCAGAAACATGCAGAGATAAAAAATTCCCATCAAAATGACTGGTGACTTTAGCATTTCTCAAGAAATGATTGGGATTTGGGGGATTGTATAATGGTTAAGATGTTTACTACACAATGAAGAGGTACAGGATTTGATTCTCACAGAGGAAATTTGTCTAGGCTTGAAATGGTTTAGGACAACTAGCCAAGCACTTAGTTATGAACCTATAAATTTATAAGAAGCCTTAGAGGCACTCAGACTGTATATAGTGTACAAAAACAGTTTTGAAACATCAAAATGCTGTGAATGTTTTAACCAAATTATTAATATGAAATAATACTGTAATAAGATTTTAATACTTTCTTGCAATGAATCATCTATGCACTGTGCATATGATGCTAGAATTGTTACTTTTAAGGATTTGTAACAAGTGTATAAAATCATAACAATATAGGCTTTTGTAACACACTTAGATAAATCATAACCTGCATCATTATCTTTTCTAGTAAAATATTCTTTTAAAATAAAAAACAAAAACAAACTTCCCCTTGTCCTTTGAACAATTTCAAAACGGACATTGATGAACGCATAGGTAGACATCAGCTACAGTAAGGGGCAACAGTCATCAAGATTATGGATGGCCATTATGCTGTAAGCTTATCACTTGACCCTACAAACCTAAACAAGGATGAATTCACTCTGTAATTAAGTACTATAGGGATTAATCTTAAGGTATGGATCAAATACAGACTTATTGATGGGATAAGTGCAGTTTAATGCTTTTTAAATGTAGTTATGGTACACTGAGACGTGACTGGGAGAAGTAGTAGGATTCACAGCTTTGGATAAACTTTTTGGCAAATCACATGTATGCTGAAAGAAGAATGACATATGGTTGCATGTTTAATTGTTTCACTGTGGTGCATCAGTTTTACTGATTTGCCATGATTTGACAGAGTAGCCTTCACATTAGTGTTGCAGCTACAAGTTCTGTGAGAAGGCATACAGGAGGAGTATCTGATTTTTGGAGTGTCACCCAGTGGTTTTCTAGCTTTGGGAACAATTAATTGGAATGGTAAGCCTTATAAAGGCATGTTTGTTCTTTGCTGGTGTTTACCAGGGAAGGGCTCTTTTGTGTGGCACTGGTACAGGTCTGGCTTATGAGGATAATAAACTGGTTATGTATCTCAGACTCTACAGGCTATGAGTGACTTTTCTGACGGCTTTTTTAGGAGCTTTAATAGAGGAGAGGCTTCTTTCAGTTGTTGACCTTAATTCTAGTTTAGTAGTAAATACTGACTTGTATCAGAAATTACTGTCTTTATTATATAGTTTGTTTTCTTTTTTTGGAGGGGAGTTGGACTTATTACAGGGAACAGAAAATTTACCCCAGGACTGCCCCCTGTGCTACTAATTGTCAGAGGCAGTTCGTAAATGCTTTATCCTATGCATGGGTCCCCTTAAATTATCTATGGTATGATCCCAGTAATTCTTATTAGGGTTAATATATAACTACTGACCATGGGATGGGCAAGGCCAATCTATAACCAAATGGGATGAGTTAATTTGAGCACAAAAAGTGTAACTGGCTAGGCTTAAAATGGCCTGCAAGAGATGCTAGCCTAATACTTACCTATGAATCTATGGGATGTCAGACAGAGACTAATTTTTTGTTTGTTAATGTTGTCTTTCTGGGAAGTGTGGGTCGTTTACTGGCATTTCCATTTTCCATTTACAGGGGCTTGCAAATGAACCTTGATTTAGATATGGAGGTCTTTAATACAGATTTTTTTATAAGTTGGGCCTGGTATTAGCATTTAAAGGTGGAAAGAGGAACTGGACTATGCTTGGAGTGACCATTTGGGTTTGAAAGTTTTTATGACAGATGGTTAATTGGTGGAGTACTACAAGAATATAGGTAGCATAGTGGGAATTTGAACCAGAAAGGACTGCATAATGCATGGTTATTTTAGGATTTTTTTTGACTGTGTTGGAAGTTGATTAAAAAATGGAAGACTGAACTGTCGAGGAAGTGAACGGCTAAAAAGCTGAATGTGGTATAAACATTTTACTTAATGAGAAGAAAGTGATGTCATGTTATTTCCTGTTGTAAGATTTAGGAAGGAATATGGAGAGAGAGTCCCTGCACAACATGGTATAGGTGTGGAGAGTCAAAGATGCTTTTATTACTGTCTTGACAAACAGAAATTTCTCAGAGTAGATAGAAGGCACAACTAGCAAGTACGAGACATAACAGTCACATAAACATGAAGCTAAAATAAAAATCAGGAGCACAAGAAACCAAACAGCTGATGTATTGCAATCAAAAACGTCCACACATGGTTGCTGCATTTTGGGACAATTTTAAGTTTCCACATTTCTTTGTCACAGTACTGCATTGTGGTGAACCGGAAAATGTATATCCCACTACCCTTTCTTTTGTCTTACTGCATAAAGAAAATGTTTATGAAACTGTACTTTGGAAAAAAAAATGTGAAATGCAAGTGTATCTGAAAGTCACAAAGAGTAAGAAGTGCAATATATACAAACATGCAGGCAATGTGAACTGCAGACTTTGTCACTGAAAGCTGGGAGTAAAAGTTTACAGCAATAATAATAACCTGTAGTGACTTGTGGTAAAGTAGGTATGTGTACTACAGATGAAAAGACTGCATTCTATGGAGTAGGAATGCAGCCAATTCTCTTCTGTATGCTGACTAGAGCTGTTGGGATAAGACTAAAGATGTCTGTTCAGCAGCTCTGTTTATGTCAGAAAGCAGTTCTGGTAACTTAATCATTCATTTTTCTGATACCTGATTAATTCTATTCAGGGTCCAGGGAATCAGTGCTGGATGGGACACCATTCTGTTGCAGAACACACACACACACACACACACACACACACACACACACACACACACACACACACACACCACACACACACACACACACACACACACACACACACACACACACACAAAAGTATACCACCCAGATATCTATGGGGAATTTAGAAAACTGACAATTCACACTTTGGGAAAAGGGAGGAAAACAGAAACCCAGAAAACCCACATGGACACTGGGAGGACAACTAGACTTAGTACAGAAAGCACTGCAGCTGGGAATTGAACCAGTGAACCAAGTGCTGTGACACAGCAACACTAACCATTACACCACAGTGCCACCCCCCTGACAATTAATTTAACATGAAAACAGTAGTTAATTTTATCTTTAAAACTGAACATTTTTCACTTATTTAAAGTCATACCTCCTTTGAAATCTTTTGAAAATGCATAACTTATTTCCTGGGGTAAGCTTCTATGTTCTGACTTCTATTATAAGGCCTAGCAAACCATTTGCACTACTCAGAGTTACAGATGTAACACATTTAATAGAAGAGGGCCCTTAGATGCCAACACAAACAGGGCTGCCAGCTCTAAAGCATGTAATGTGTCATTAGTTGTAAAACTAATAGTGAAAGGTATGCTCTAAATATTCACAACATACCAGTGATTCAATTACAGAAGTCGGGTACATGAACTGTCTCCCAGTTATAAAACACCTGTTCACATTTAAAATCATTTGAGATTACTATTAGTAGCAGATAAGCATTATTCTAACCCAATAAAACAAATTTACAACTGCAAAATGTACTTGTCTGCACTATTTCTGCATATGTACTACAACTCAAGACATAAACAGTTGTAAATATTTTTTCTGTGTGATACTTGTTGAATAAGCAGTCAGTGTAATTAGAGTGACCATCTTTACTGACAGACTACTTAAGACATATTGCACAGACATATAGCCATTTTATGTAGAAGCCAATATATTGCACACACAAAAGTAACATTTTGTATTATACAAAATGAGACATAGTGATTTCTCTCAGAAAATCACATTTCATTGTTTTGGTGTTTCATTGGAGAAAGGTCAGCCCAAATCCCAGCAGCTGCTGGCCATGCCTGATTGTCCTGTGATGGAACACCTCAGATAGCTATGCTGAAAGGTCTGAGATGACCAACTTTTCCATCTTGTTTCCAAGTTCTGTGGGAGAAACTAGGTCATCTGACTCGTACTCATCTTCAAAGGAGCTGGAAAGACAAACAGTCATTACTGAGAATGCTTAACGGTGGGACAGCAAATGTCATCATGTATATTAAAGTCCTGGTTAAGAAAGTCCAGAAATATCACTGTTTTATGTCTCTGACTACAGCACCTGCACTGCCCTTTTGCACAACAACTGTATGTGGATGCATAAAAAGCCTATTCACTACTGTGTACATCACCATATAAAGCAAGTACAATATAAACGCTGGGCACATTAGTTAATGTTTTTTGTTCTGTTTCTCATTTTACATAATGAATCTTCCCCAGAAGCCTAATGAATTCAGTGGATAAAACTTTCAGTTGCTTTTGGCCCACACTTTGTAGCTTGTTGGGAACCTGATGATAACTGGTGTACCGCCACAGTCAAACCATGTACATCCCATCCTTTGACACCACAGTGAACTTAAATAGCCAGTGCTGTGAACTGAAGTTCTGAAGGTCTGATCCCTGTGACATACTCCTTTTTCTGTTTCGTGGAGCCTTCTCTTTTAGCCTTCATGAATAGGGGTTGTGCACTGGTTGTGCCACAAATAATTGAGGTTCAACTTATGAGTACCAGAGGGGGTGGAATGAAGTGTACAACTTCTACCTGTTCCATTTTAGGTATACGATCAGCAATGGCATGTGGTCTTCAGGTGGAGGTCTAGGATACAGTGACTGGTAGGTGATGGATGCTGGAAGGATATTAAGTGGGTTTTCTTATTTTTAGTCTCATAGTCTATTCTAGGTGCAGATTAAGGCCCTACATTTGCACTTTGACTTGTACCAGTGAGATGTGAGATGTGAGATGTCTGTAACTGCAATGCAATGGAGAAGGATAAGGTAGAGGTTTACAATGGTAGTCAGAGGGCACAAGGCTGGAAACATCTGTGGACTTAATAAATACAGCCTCCAATCAAGATTCCCAAAGCTAGACTATGGAGTACAATTCTGATAAGCTGACAGCCTCAGTGGTGCTGTGTCTACCACATGGATAGAGGTTGTGAAATCTGGGGGTGGTCTGTGAGAATCTTCAGTGTTGACTTACTTTTGTGTAGATGATTGGTTCTGTGTAAATGTATCACATTTCATGTTTTATTAATTTGTTTAAATGTGTTGATTGAAAATGTCCAGCTGAAGAGATCCTATTTTCATTGGAGTTATGAGGATAAAAGATCCACCATAAACAAAACACAATGTGACAGTGACACAAACTGAGCAGGTACACATAAAATACAAAATTATATTTATTAAGCATTTATTTGGGAAAAAGGATGACATTTACCAGTGCAACTACATATACAATACAAAAGGTGACCTAGGTGATCTGATACAGTTTATTGTATACTAACAAAATGTTCAGATCGTTTTATTTATTTATTTATTTATTTTACATTTTTATGTATTATAAAATTATTATACAATTATTGTACATATTTTACATTTATTTCAATGAAGAGCAAACAAAATAAGGGTTGATAACAACAGTAAAGAGTATCTGGTTTTGAAATCAGTTTTAATAAAACATCCCTTGAAAACCTCGTATCATACAGCTTTAAGTTGGCCGAGTGCATTTTCAGTGCCTTATCAGAACCCATTTAGAATTAAAATTCCCTGAAACGGAAGATAATGAAAAGCGAACCTTATTCCACGGTTTACCTACAAAGTTTCAATAGCGCGCATCACAACATATATTTCAGGTTTTAGTGAAATGCATTAGTTAACCCATAGAGGATCAGAGGTCATATCAAGGCTTGTACCAGCTCAGTCTGCTGGACAAGGTAATGTGTAACATAGTTATGAGCAAATTTTGGCTCTGGATAGCAGAGATGATGGTCAAACTCCATCCAGCTTAAGCTATGTTGGGAAAAACAATGTTGGGCTTTTGCAAGATGACCTATAGTAAACCAGGAAATTAAGTGAAAGTGACTGTAAATCTGTTAGTAGGTGTTCTGATTATGAACTGAGGCCAGTAAATTAACAGTTATGGTGGATTGTCTTGCACTGAGTAGAAGAAATGATCTAAATCTAGCATGATGGCCTAGCTTTTGACTGGCCTTAATGAAGACAGCATTGACCTGAGAGTTAAATGAGCCTATCATTAGTTGGCACAGGCAGTAATTTAATGGAGACATAATCTTGAATTTTTAAGTTATTGAAGGCGATGATATTGATTGTTTCAATGAGGAAATGGCTGACAGACTATCTCTATATGGCATGAGCTAGAAAGTATATGTAGCTGGAGTCCTACAATTGTAAGCCTTGGCTGCACAGACCTGAGGTAGCTTAGTACTAAGTGGGGATAATTACTCTTTGCAAGGAGGGTGCCCATATGAGCTGTATTAGTGCACCAACATGGCAGTTTCATAGTGACATGCAATGTTATGGAAGTCTAAGAATAAAAGAGGTCCTAATATTGAACTCTGATGGACCCCAACGTTCAGTACAAGTGGTTTCATTATTAACAGACTGGAATTTATTTTCTAAGTAACTAACAAACCACCTGCTGGTGTTGAGTGACAGATCATACATCAGTGTATTTTTAATAATGTCTTATGGCTAAGTGTCAATGCCTTTAGAGGTCGAAGAAAGAGTGACCAAACAACCTTGTTGTGGTTTATTTGGGTACATATGCACTTACTGACATCTTACAACACTGAACCAGTTCCATGTGCAGATCTGTAGTTATGATAAAAGTAAGAAATGAGAACCCTTCTTTTTTGTAAATTCTACTGTAACCTTAAAAATCAACGGCAGACGGCCACTTACTGCATCACCCTATTTTCCAACTACATAAAGATTACCGGGTGCTGATATCAGGATCCACCCTAATATAGTCTAATCTCACATTAGGTTAATTCTAGTGACAAGATTCACTAGTTGAGAGAGACCATGAAGTTCTGGGGAGAACTATAATGAATTATCATAAGTATTTTATCAGAGTGTGTGTGTGTGTGTGTGTGTGTGTGTATATGTATATATATATATATATATATATATATATATATATATATATATATATGTATACATCTATACACACACACACACACACACATACATATATATATATATATATATATATATATATATATATATATATATATATATATATATATATATATATATATATATAAATCACTCAGTAAAATAATCTCATTCCTTATGTTTGATGCACATGTTCAACTAAGGACTTCAACACCATTAACCTTTATTTGAACTAGCATGGATTCTGTTTGAAATGACAATGGGGTTTGTTTAAGAAACAGATACGTGAGGTATTCGTGAAATAAAATAATAAAACTGCCACATGTACTGCAGCTTATGTTACTGTTACATGTAAAGACAACATACCTAAGAGGAAAGATTACAGAGTATGGAACAGCATTATTTAGTTAGTTGCCAGAAATAGCTATGACATTTGGTTTGTACATTGCTAGCCAACTCTGTAGCAAATGATTTTTATTTTTAATGCTCACACTAAGAGGGACTGATTTCAGACTCACTGAATACGATCACGGACCTTGGTTCAGCAATAAACTTGTTCCATAATGGTCCAGTACTTAGCTGTAGATCTCCATCAAATAGAATCAAGGAATTAAGGATCACGGTGTTATAATACCTAGTTTAGGGAGGGAGGGTAACTTGAGGTGGTTGGAGAAGGCAACCATCCACGCCACTGTCTCTTTGCATAAAGGACCACAAACTTTTCCTTATACACCCACACTTTCTTAAATCCCAGAAAAACCCAAAAAGCAAGTGAGTCATCAATAGGTCTGGGTACAGTGGTCAGTGTCATTTGTATTGTTAAATGAGGGGAAAGTTAACAATGGAAGTAATCTGTGATCTAGATGAGTGTGGACATGAGAGTCAACTAGGTGGTCCAGCCATGAACCAGTATGTACAATGACACATGCTGGCAGTATAGTGCTGTTACACAGTAATAAAAAGGGCATCTCAGAGGTGATCTTCTGTGACTGATGGAACACAGTTTCAGTGACCTACTGGGAAAATATTGTTTTCCATCTCACATGAAGAGATCAACCAGGTGATGTAAACCTTGGCTCGAGATGATTGTCACTGCTGAAATGACACCCCGACCTCATGTGCAAAATGGGAAAAGGGGTTGAGGATGGATGGATGAAGAGAAGACCTTGTTACCAAATATCAGGCCAGCAAGCCACTGTAAGGACACAAGTGCATTAGATATGATTTGTTGCTTTAGACATATAATGCCAGCTGAGATTATGTTCACATATACAGCAAGTGCAGTTTTATTCAGCATCCTGCATATTTACATATAACAGTATTGCTAGGTACTGTGTGGGTCATATTATGAATGCATGGTGAAGGACAACTGTTACAGCACTAAGTCATTAAGTATACAACAGTAGTGAAAACAGTTACTGCACAATCCACAGAACACACACCCCTTGGGTGTTAAGTATATAAAGAAATAACAGGCCACAATAACTTGCTTAAAAGAACTTTAAAGTGTCAGGTATACCAGTATCTTACAATGGTAACAAACTTAGTACAAAGGAGAACATAGTAATGTGCATTTGTGACATTCCAAAATCTACAGAAAAGTACTATCCCCATGAAACAGGCAGGATAAACCTTCTCGGGGATCCAGAAAGGCTTACCACCTGGCAGAAGCCTTTACTATGAAGGTTTCCACAGTGTGGTAAGCTCAAGTAATTCATAGGCCACTCTGTTGTTACCGCCTAACATGAGCACCAGCTGTAGCACTGGCAGTGGACTCACTGGCAAAGGTGAACACAAATGCAGCACTCCAAATGTATAGATAATGCTAATTAGCCATGTGCAATATCCCAGAAATGGCACTGACACTACAGCAGTGCTCTGAATTGCTCTACCATGTTATTTTGGTCATGAGGAAGAAAACATGTGTGCTCCCCATTTTGTCCTATGATTGACCGGGGGTTTAACATGACGGTAGGTAGGTACCCCAAAGTCATCCATGTGTGTGTGTGTGTGTGTTTGTGGGCATGGATGCAGCTGCTGGATGTCTGTTTGTTTGTAGATGTTTGTGAATAGCTGTCTGGGGAGAAAAGCTGCTACCGCTGATCAAAACAGTATCTGATCGATTGTGCTGCCTGTTTTACTGTTGAAGATCAGGACACAGTGCAGACTGGGAAGTTGCCCTTCCCCCACTGTAGTGTGATCTCAGAGTGGACAAAAAAACAACAGCTTTCTTTTTTTTGTTATATTTTTGATAGGCTATTCATCAACACATTATGTTTGATCAGCTGCCTTTCAATGTACTGACATTATATATGTATATATATATATATATATATATATATATATATATATATGTGTGTGTGTGTGTGTGTGTGTGTGTGTCTGTGTGTGTGTCTGTGTGTATCTAGTGTGTGTGTTGGGAGTCATTAGTGCAACTGAGACACATGGGCTGGGAGTGGGAACACTAACATGATCAGGTCTGACAACACAGTGTTTAATTCAGAAATGTGGTAATTAGCTGCTAATAAGGTATTTCTCAGTTTAGCTTTTCCCGAAGCATAGCTAGGGCAGGATGAAGAGTGTGGCTGCCCAGTGTGCATGATATTAGGGTACTTGATCAGCAGTTGCAGGTAGAGCCATATTAAAATGAATGCAAACACTGTATTTGCAGCCAGGGCTGAAGTGCTTCATGTGTAGTATTCTAACTGTAGTAAGCCAGTTCTTACATTTGTAACAGGCAGTCTGTTACAGTTTTAAAGCTAAAGAACTTATTTTTGTTTTTGCTCAAGTTAGAGTTGAGGGGAGCTAGATTGGGGGAACTGCAATGGGTGTTAGTCAGATCACTGGGCCTTTACCGTGTCTCTGAACTAGAGATTATTGCCAATGTGCTCACTAGTAGTCTTGTATTGTAAAGTTAGCACTGGCAGTGATAATCTTTCTGAATACTGGGGTTGACTCTGCTCACAACACCTAAATTCCAACAGGAAGTCAGACTTCTGCTCAGTCACAGAAGGTGTACTTTTTCTTCCCAGTACATCTCCATCCTTCTGTAGCAGATGAAATTATTTCTAAACAACTTGTATATTTACTGTTTTGTTTATTGTAATTTACAACTTCATTAATCTACAGTACTTTGTAGACCTTAATTACAAGATATGATGACAATGGTGGGGAGACTAAGTGTCAATTTAGCAGTGATTGTTAGTATTACTTTTGAGGTTCCAAGTTGCAGACTGAAAGATCAAATATTAGGACCTCTCTATGCCCATGAAAGAGCAAATGAAAAGTTACTAGGCCATAAATAACATTCTGAAGTGTTCATTCCCTGTGTTGTCATGTTTCCTTAGTTTCATACAAATGTGCTCTCCAAAACCTAACATTTCCACATCAGGATTCAGCAAATCAACTTCTTGCAAAAGCATGACATCTCTAACACACACACTTTTACAAATATGGACCCTCTTGTCCCTTATGGATCTTCTAAATGCCAGTCTTAAGAAATTATGTTATAAACCATAAGAGTAGTTGGGTTCTCTCAACTCTCATTTGCCTAGTGTGTGACCCAGAACAAGTCACTTAACCAGACAGTGCTTTGAGGCAGCTGGAAATTTGCGCTCACCTAGTCAATAATCCCCTGGACTACAAGCTTAAGTAACTGCCTGTGAACCATAACAACCCTTCTTTTCTGCTGTTAGGGCTACTTCTGGTGTAACTTCACAGAAGGTCTTACTAGGCCATCATTATCTAGGGGTCTTGATATGATAAATGTTGCCCTGATGAGCACACGAAAATGTGTTGGATTGTCAGATCTACTAACTGATTAAGTAGGACGTTCTCCCATGCTTACATGTCCTTACACTGAATATATCACATGATGACTGACTCCTGCTCCATCGTTTTACATGGTACAGCACCATCCTTGTGTAACTCAAGGTACAGTTACAAGCTGTCATGTCCCACACCCTTTCTCTGAGTAAGACAACAGCACTCCTGATCTTCAGACCTTGCTTAAAGCCTGATCTTGGAATCTACATGTTGTCTGTTGGCTAAAGGTTGCAAGAATGTCGACTATCTGCTTTGATGCTAGAAGGATGAGTATAAGTACCTTATTATGCACCTCTATAACCTGATTAAAATATTATTGGTGTATTTCAGAAAATCTCCTAGCCAGTGTTCCTTGTAATTTACTTGTCAGGAAGACCATTTCTGACAGATCTTCCATTACATTTCTGACTAACTCTGCCCATGAATTTTCCTAGAACATAAACAAAGATAAAGTAGTTTTCGTCAGTGTTTCTTTTCCTTTGCTGTTGTTTGAGAATCCTGTCTTACATACAGAACTCTGGAATATTCACGTGGGGGTCCACTAACACAAATGCTATTTCCTTTCACCCAGCTTCAGGTTTTGTGTAGCTTTGGTGTTATTATCCCTTTAGATTTCTATGTGACTATGCTGTTGTTTAGCTTTTGCTGTTTTCCATTAAGGACATATTATTCACTCTACTGAATACTGCGCTGACACAGCCATTTACCTTACGTGCATTGTACTTGCATTCATGTTTCCCTAATAGTTATCCTAATAATTCACCTTAAATGCTTTCTACATACGAATCAAGATTTTTTTCTCATCTGCTTATGTAAGTTTGCAGTACACAACCCTGCCAACATTTACACTACTTATATTTGTGTTTCTTCACTTCATTTTTAAAGTTTTTGTGAAATACGTCTGTTACTTCTTTTAAAAGTGTCAAAAAACTTAAGTTGCTCTGCCTTTCTTATTTTTATAACTATTCTTACTCATGTTTTTGTTGTATCATGAATGGTTCTTTTTATAATTTTTTTATTTCCTTCCATTCCTCTAGTGCTGTTTATTCAAATTAATCTGTCATATATAACTTATCTCATATGAGCATTATATATTTATTTCTGTATGTCACTGCACATTTACATTTTGTATATTAACAATTGCCTTTTCTATGTAAATATATTTCTGTCTTGACGTTTGTTTCCACCTGGGATACATTGAAAATGAACTCCAAGTCAATGGAAACCCAGTCAACAAAACTTAAAGATATAAATAAAACAAAATAATAAGTAAATAAAAGCTTCTGATACTAGGATGAACAACTGTCTTCTCTCATTCTTTTTCTTTTGTTGCAATCTTACCATTAGCTGTACCTTCTCTTACACTCATTTTTAAATCTTACACAGTTATTTTTCAATGCCTTACTCTCTTCCTTAGGGAACCTTTGCAGAGATTCTCCAATTAGCCTCTCTCAACAATGAAAATCAAAGATAAAGTGTCTCCTACAGTGTTAAACTTAAATAAAGTCACATGACACGATTCTATCCATTCATGACCTGGGAGCACCTGTCTACTTAAGTTGTACGACACACATGGAATTTGTGAATCAAACTCAGTTTAATTCAATATTGGTCAACTACAACATACTCTCTTAAACAATTAAACCATCTATACTGTAATTACAGACAACATTTTGTAAATAAGTTTAAAAACTTGCAGCTTCCACATTATATTTCATTTAAAAACTTACCCTTCCTGCACATGCTCATTAGCCGACTCTTCAGCCACCAGGATTTCATATTCATCTGCAGCATACTTATCCCAGTCCGACTGCTCTGGAACATCACTGTCGACATCCTACACAATAGCAACACAACAAAGTGGCAAGTACATAACCCAGGTCTACAGCACACATTTCAACTCAGAGTATGTTGAAGGTGTTTACACACCAATACATAAAAAGGTAGATCATTTTGCATGCACAAATGCAATGTCTGTATTCACACAGGTGTTCATAACTGCATAACAGTTTTATTTCAAATAAATTATTTTTGTCACTGATTAGGAAAGGAAGGCTAAGAAAGAGTATTCTGTTTTGGCTTATCTTAAAGTTGGCATGCAATGATTTTGAGAAGAGGAGAATATTACAACTGCCATTCCTTTTAAAAGTTTGATTCAACTTACAGAAAGAGACTGCTAGGGAAATCTAACTTTTAGCTGTTTTTTCTAGTACTTTAAGTCTCTAGTCTGTTTGCAGATATTTTTGCAAACACTAACACCAAATTTAAGGTGTCCCACCCTCTTCATGCTGAACATTCTTCTGTACCAGGAAGGAGATGTTTTAGTTATCTTCTCATCCAAGCACCAGAACTCTCTACACTTATTATGCAAATATTATGGCCACTACATAATTTTTTATGTTTAACTACTTGCTCCTCTTTTAACTCCTACATTATTTCAGCACTGCTTCACCATCAACATTTCAAAATTTTAACCCTTTTATACCTTTCACTACTGAAGTCTTTTCTCTGAAGGAAATCCAAAATAGTTTAATCACCTTTTCATTTCCAAAACCACATCATTCATCTTCTTAAAATCCAAGCTTTCTCAAAAATGGACCACTGATAGTCAGACATCACTATCAGGCATCCATCACCTGCAATATGTTGTTCTACCTCTTCCTTCCACTTCCCATAAATACTGCTCCTTAAATATACATTGAAGTACACATTGCGGTTGAACTTATTGTCAAGTTTTCTGACCTATACATTTTTGCAGTATATGTATTTATGTGCACATATAATATACTACACACATACACACACATGTATACACATAGACATTATAGCAATATTGTTGTACCATTATCAATGGTATTTTTCTCTGTAAGTGTTCTAAGTTTTCAAGACAAACCATGAGGTCAGTGTATAATTTAATCAGTTAATCAAAATAAACACATACACCTTACTACTTTTCTTCTGCATGAGATAAACAATTTTTTGGCTACATGTTTCTGCATCTGTCAGCCACTGAACAAGCACAGTGGTGGTTCTTAAGCCCCACCACTTCTCACATATGGTGCTAGGGCTTTGTCACCCATTTCTGCAAGTCATGTTCTGCAATAACTCCATCCCTTTTTGATGGATACCTCTTTCTCATGTCTGGCCTTCTTCTGAACAAACACCCCCTTTCCTCCACTATGAGGGTGGTCAGAAGGCTTCATGTCATGAGTCTCTCCATCCCCTTATGCCTGTTTCAGGACCTGTACTGCTAACTGGGCCCCACTATATCTCGATCATAGTCAAGGTACATTTCCTGGAATTCATTAATTTCAATGCCTTAGGCCAGCTCATTCTTACCCCACTAGAGGTAGCAACATCCTTGACCTGGTCATTACTAACATGGGCAACCATTGCTCTACACCAATAGTCAACTCCTCCCTGGTTAGATCCGATCACAAACTAATCACCTTGGAAATCCATACCCCTCCCACTCCCCCGCAAAGGTAACCACCATGAAAAACTTCTCCAAGCTAACTTTGGGCTCCAAAAACCAGAGGTGGCTAACTTCACGGCACCCATGCAAATGGAGAATAGTTGCATGACTGCCAAATTATAAACCAATGCTCTGTACGAACATGTACACAAATGCATGGATCTCACCATACCCAATAGAACCAAGATGCTCCTCCAAAAAAAGGAAGCCAATCTGGTGGTCCCCTGCCATAAGCAAACTCTACAACAGAAGGAGGAAACTGATGTGGAATAAGGTGAAGTCCCAAGACTGGAAAAAAGCCCTTATCAGCCTCAACAAAAAGTTGAGATTCCCTCATCAAATCCTCTAAAGCTATCTATAAAAACAGAATTGCAGATAGTAAAGGCAACCACAAGGCCTTCTGCAGTTATGTAAAGAATCTCCATGGCAATACCCAGATTTGCTCTGAGCTACTGCACAATGGTACCTCTTATACCCAGCCAACAGATATAACCAATATACTGGCCAACAGATTCAGTGCCAACTTTACCCCCCTAAAGGACCAATCACAATACCAGTAGATTGCCAGGTACCCAGTATTACTGCTGCACAGGTTAAAACAGCACTGTCCAACGCCAAGAATACTGCTTCTATGGGACCTGACAATATCCCTGGCTATGTTCTACATGAACTGCAGAGTGAACTGGCACCTCATCTGTGTGCCCTGTTCAATTACAGCCTCACCTCAGGCTTTGTCCCTACCGAATGGCTCACTTCTACAGTCATCCCTCTCCACAAAGGAGGAGTGACTACAGACCCTGGGAACTATCGCCCCATTAGCCTGACAAGTCTGATATACAAAGCTATGGAATCATCATCATGGACCTATTAAACAAGGATATCAGGAATCTCCAAACTCTGAATCCCACACAGTTTGGTTTTGTGAAGGGTAGATCATGCCTCCTCAACTTGGTCAACTTCTTTGAGTCAGTCACCAGAGCTGTGGATCAAGGCAAGGTGGTTCATACAGCTTACCTTGATCTGGCCAAGGCCTTTGTTACCATTCCCCACTCAGGAATCATAGAAAAATTCACTAAGCTAGGCATCAACCCCTATATCAGGTGGGTTGCAAACTGGCTCACAGATAGAACCCACAGTGTGAAAGTGGCTGACTCCATGTCAGACCAAGTCAGACTGCCAACCATTCACGAGTGGAGTCCCACAGGGATCTGTCCTGGGTCCTCTCTTCTTTGGTATTTACTTCTCAGAAGTCAAGGTCAACACGAAGGTACTCTGGATGACAAAGTTCGCAGACAATTGCAAGTTGGGAGCCATTATTAACTCCCCAAGTGATGTTGACATCCTACAGAAAGGCCTCACTGAGACCAATGACTGGTGTCAGAACCATGGCCTTAAGCTCAATGCCAAAAAATGTGTCATTATCCCCTTTGAGAAAAACCCAGTTCCCATGAATTACCACATCAATTGTAGTCCACTGAACACAGAAGGCATTATAGGAGATCTGGGAACACAGGTTGACAGCAACCTCTCTTTTGACCACCACATTGCCACTATGGTCAGAAAGTCCTTCTGTGTGGCACATCTCATTACTAAGGGTTTTGTATCCAGGAAGAAAAAGATCATTGTCTCGCTCTACTCTACCCTCATTAGGCCAATCATTGAGTACAATGCCCCATCTGGCATGTACCTGACTAGACACCTGCAACAACTGGAGAGGCCGCAAAAGTGCCTCACAAAGAGGAACCTAGGCCTTAAACACTTGTCCTTTATGGACAGACTAAAAAAACTCCAACTATTCTCTGTCTCATATTGCCTACTTTAGAAGCGATCTCTGCTTGACTTACAAAGCCATGTCTGACCCAACTCTGTTAGAAATGCTACATCTAAAGAAATCCCAATCCCTCCACACCACATGGTCCAGAGACCTCAACCTCATTACCACTATCAACAGAACATGCTGGAGGTACAGGTTCATAACCCAGAGACTGCCCATGCTATGGAATAGACTTCCCATACATGTCAAACAGAGCACCTCACTAGCCCTCTTCAAGAGAAATCTTTATGAGTGGATGGGAAATAGAAAATTCACCCCGGGGATCACTCCAGTGGTTCTACTCGACAGAGGCACTGGGAACTAAGGTCAGGTGGCATGATGCCAGTGTAATCCTATGGGCTAGGCCTGTAAAGGCTCCACGGCCATTACCCTAGTACATACCTATGAACCTATTATTTTATGCAACAAAGGCAGTGTATATAAAGAATGAAAAGATGGATTCCACTTTATCAAGCACATCTGATAACTTAAATTAAAGTGAACAGTAAAAGAAAATAAAGCTGGAGTGAAATGCAGTAATTAAGTAGCTCCTCTGTAAACTAAAAAAATCAGAATCGTTCTCAGTGCCGAACATTAACTTGTATGTAGTAGTAATGCAAATGATACGAATGCAGGAGGAAAACAAAAACGAGAAGCATGAGACAGCCGATCGATAGTGTTGACGAATGCTAGAGAAGAAGACACCATGAGCCAATGGAAACTAAAAGACATACAAATAGTGCTATTAAGAAGTAAAAAGTATCACATCTAGAAAAAGCAAACTGTTTCTCATTTTTACAGACAAGTATAGAGTACTGGATCCATTCCTGAGCACCACATGTATTCAAAGTCAAAAATAAGGTAGGACAGGTCATCCAATTAATATAAACTGGGTATTTGTGGTGGGGGTGGTAGCATGCATTTGGTCATGCTGAACACAAATTCCTACAAAATTTGAAATGCTTAAAATGTTCTATGTTTGATCCATTTCACCTGAAAAAAAAATCTTCTCAAATATCTTTTAGATTGCTCACTGATTAAATAGTAATGTCAGACATAGACTACCATATAGTTTAAATGCATAAATAAATTATTATTATTTGTATGTGTTTACTGGGGTAGAGCACTGATCCACAGGGGCCTTTTTCAGGATCAGCCTGGGAGGATTGTCTGGTTAAGTAACTTACTGAAAGTCAACAATGTAGGCAAACTGAAGCTGAGGGAATCAAACTCTGGGCTACAATATGCAGCTTGTTAGGCAACTTAATTGTCTGCATGAACTACAGTTTTGGGATTCTCCCTAAATGAACTGTAGTGTTCAAAAACAAGCAAACTGAAGTACTAAGGTACTACAGCCAATAAGTTCAATAACATCATACAGCACTTCCTGGCTCTTGGATAGTCAGAAGATACATTAGTATTAATATACATGCAGCATACTATGTGTATAAGAATGTAAGCAGCACACACAGCAGCAGAAGGTGGCAGTTGATAACAATGTTTAATACAAATTCATTAAGACATAAAGGTTTCATGATCAAAGAGTTCCTTTACTTTATTGCAAACTGTGGGGTGTGTTTAACTCTTCAACTGATATAAATTTTACTATCAACTACAAAGTGAAACAAATAGTAATATAGCTAGATAATGGATTTAATAAGGCACACAAAAATAGTATATCTAAATAAAACACTACTTAACAGAAACATTACACCATTTACAATTTTTGACAATACACTTTTTTGCATCTTTTAACGTTCTTGCTTAGGTTACATGTAATTGTGACTCTGTATTAGACAAAACCTTAATATTCAAATCCAAATATACGAATCAGTGCATATTCAACATTACACACAGTATTATAATTATTAACAGGTGCTTTTTCAGGGGCTACACCTCCCTGCAATTATATATGCTAATTCCAGGTCACACAGCAGTTACACTGAGAGATAAACCATTTCAAAGGAGTTAGAATATGGGAGCCATAAGTGGAGGAGTTTGCAGGATATGTATGCTACCTGTAAAAATGTAAGTTTAACTTTTACTAATGTCATATTTTGGTTCCTTTTAAGTTTCCTGCCATTTTTATGCAGTGGTGGCATAGAGGAATAAATCCCTAATTAAAGCCTGGGCGACCTGAGTTCAGTTAGTAGCTTGTATACTTGATGGCACAGGCAGTGGAAATGCATGTGTTCATCCTTGGAAGATTCTAGCCCTTGCAGCTTGCTCTGCATTTACAGACTTTGCTGGAGGCAAGCATGCAGGGAGGTGACAGGCATAACTGATCATGCTGGTGATGGTATCCCATGTCAAAGCACGTGCAGGAGTATGCAAAAATAGAACAGGGCATAGATGGTCCTTACTGTGACGCAAGTGCTCACATCTACGCTGGGGGTTGGTTAGGCTACTTAGAATAAAAGCACCATGGACGGAATGCCATGTTGAGCATTTTAGTCTTTCAAAGCAGGCAAACCCAGTGATGACTTTCACTTAGCATCACTAATCTGTTAACTGAAAGATCTTGTGAGCATGTTCTAACACAATGCACAACAGAATCAAAATCTCAATATCTCATTCAAGTGCAGTAAATAACCTGTGCCCGATGTTTCTATCGCCTTATCTTAGCAGTCAAAATGTGAGAATGAAGAGATTCCAGGCATATATACTAGCAGAATGTAAAAATGATCAGAGTTTTAGGACTGCATTAGCTCAGCACAGAACAGCGAGTCACGTTACTTCAGAACTTTATAACACAAGGAGAATCTAGGAAACAAGAAGTCAAGAGGGCTTTATTCCTCCCAACACTTAGATAACCTGAAATGCTGTGCTGCTGCAATGTAGCGCAGAACATTAGGAAAAATGTAGACAGGAGCTTGCTTATGGATTTGCTTTTGTTACTTATAGAGGTATACTGGGCACTGAAATGGCATTTTCAGAGTTAAACGGAGAGTGTATTTATTCATTCATTCACTCATTCTTTCATTGACCACCTCTTTTATCAGATAAATGATCAAAGGGAGCTGAACCATAACTCAGCACTCAGCAGAAACTCCAGCCAGAACAATAGTCTATCACAGACAAACACAGACACACACACCAAGCAATTTTGGATAGAATGTAGGATACTATTGTATTACAGGAGACATATTCACACAATTGGGCGTGCGCATGCATGCACACACACACACACACACACACACACACACACACACACACACACACACACACACACACACACACACAGTCACAGTCACACATGACATCTACAACTATGAACAATTTCAAGGATTGCTAATTTAACTACAGCATATGTCTGGCATGTGGAAGGAAAACAGAACACCAAGCAAAAACCCATATGGACACCGGGAAAATATGCAGATTCTGCACAGAGGATACCCCAACGTGAAGTTAACTGGAGAACAAAGCACTGTTGGGCAGAAACTGCTATGAACTAGTCCACTCTTTGGGAGTGTAGTGACATTGGTAAAGTGTATAAAACCCTGCTCTTAGTGATATATACATGTATTAAACAACACAGGCTGGCAGGACATCATACAGTGTTCAAAAAGAAAATCAAAATAAAACAAAAACTTAGAAAAAAACGAATACATCATCACATGACTGGTTCACACTGTAGCATGACTTTAGGTTGAGTGAGATTCTGGGAAATTACACAGCTTCAGCACAAAACTGAACTGTGGTCCTGAGTTCCTCGTCAACTTACCCATGAAAATGTTTGCCAAATCATCACAGGCAATTATTCAGGCAGCAAACACCTCTGAATCAAGTCAGCTTAGAGCATTATCCCATCACAACATTAAATGAAAAAAATCACAAAATTATATAGCACTGGAGCAAACAGCTGGCAGTCTCTTGACATTATCTATCAGAGGACATTGGTATGAATATGCCACCCTATGGTTTTGATTTTCCAACTTTCAGAGTTACATTTTGCATACAAAATTAACCAATAATATACTTTACCTTCTGCACTGCAAAAGGATCCCTTTGTTCATGGTCCAGGTACTTTTCAAGGTTAAAGAAGGTATCAAAAAATATGTGAGCCATCTTACATCGTTTAAGGTCTCTAAGGGTCATTCTGCCTGTAGAAATATTCCAAAATAACTGTTTAAATATTCAGTAAAACTAAAACAGCTGCCACAGATCTATAGCTGATATTGCATTAGATACAAAAAAAAGCAGAATATTCAGTACTTCTAAACTAAGACAATTTGTACTGATGCCTGTTTATGTGTTTTTTTGTCTGGATGTAACATGCAGAAATACTCATTTAAATCCTATTCTTTCTGTCTATCTATCTCTCTCTCTCTCTCTGTCGTCTGTAAGATGACAAAGTACAACAAACTGCAGTATCATAACTGAGATTTTTTTTTCTGTAAACAACAATCTGGTTAACAAGTTAAATTGTGGCCACCAACTTCGGCTTGGCCATCACTGCCCTAAAGTATTCACTCAACAAGTTAATGTTATTCCTAATTGAAATAACACATGCACATTCTAAAAGTCCCTCTTGTACCAAGACTTACCTTTCACACAATTCCCTTTCTTCACCACATCACCTGCTACCATTGATTTAGGGCAAAGACTCATGGTGCAGACTACTCTTCCTGACTTCTATAATGACCACCTCTTCTCACATACTTCAGGCATATGTACATAAGTAATTTCCACTGAACACTCCAAGGACGGCCACAGACTCTAACCAGGTGCTTTAGCATATAAAAACTAGCGAAGATTAAAGTTTTTATATGATAAAACACCTATTTTTTCCACTTGTAGTTTCCTTTGTTGGTTTATGCGTACATAAGTCACAGTTTCTGGAGATCGAATCTATCACTTCTGACAAGCAGCAGCCCTGATCCAGCAGATATTTATACCAGAACCCCCTTTGTAGTCAGGCTCTCCAGTGAAGTTTAAGCCACCCCCTCTTAACAGGTACTGAGTTGGAATGAACGCTTTCTGCCATTGTACCAAAGCTGTGAATACAGGTATGGCAAAAATTATGGGATGTAGTACGCAATAGGATAAAAGCATTCTCATCAAACAAAAAAAAAAAAACAACTGATAGGAAAAATTAAGTCTACCAAAGTCAAATTTGAGATTAATTTGTTCTCCCCGACCAAGGAAAACCACAAGACATTCTTTAGCTATATCTGCAACTTCAAAAGCAACACACAAATGTGTGCAGAGCTCATTGTTAATGGAGCCGGCTATATGGAGAGAGAAAATATAACAAACCTACTGCCAAACAAATTCAGCTGTAACTTCACCATTCTCGCCCCTTCAGCCTCCTCTCAGGAAATACCATCAAATATAACTCCCCCTACTATCAATAGGGAACAAGTCCTCTATGCTCTCTCTAAGACCAAGCAAAGGGCCCTGACAATATTCCAAGCTTCCTTCTAAATAGCATGAAATATGACCTGTCAGGCCATCTGGAATTACTACTTAACCATAGCCTCCAAACAGGCTTCATGCCTCATGAATGAACAACAACTGTTATCTCTCTGAACAATGGTGGGCCATCTACAGACCCTGGAAACAACAGACCCATAAGTCTCACTAGTCTTATATGCAAAGCCATGGAAAGAATTATCATGGAAATGATCAAGAATGACATAGGAACTCTCCAGACACTGGACCCAACCAAGTATGGTTTCATCAAGGGCAGGTCATGTCTACTCACCTTGGTTGACTTCTTTGAGAAGGTCACCAAAGCAATGGACAAGGGCAAAATGGTTCACATTGCCTACCTTAACATAGCCAAAGCATTTGACACAATACCCCAACTGGGGATTGTTGACAAACTCATAAGGTTAGGTATAAAGCCTTATGTCACCCAATGGATAGCCATATGACTCACAGACAGGACCCAGTAAGTAAGAATTGGGGAGTCTACCTCTACAAAGAGGCCAGACACAAGCAGAATCCCTCAGGGTTTTGTCCTGGGACTGTTCCTTTTTGGCATCTATGTCTCTGAAGTCAAGGCCAATGTCAAGGGCCTCTGGATGACCAAATTTGCCAAATGATTGTAAATAATGAGCAGCAATCACAGAATCACCCACTAACACTACTGTTCTCCAGGAAGGACCGACACTGACAAATAACTGGTGTCAGAGCCATGGACTAAAACTAATGTCAAGAAATTCATAACAGTATTTTCTGGGAAGTCATCCATCCCCTGGTAACTACCATATTGACAACACACCCCTAAGAATCAACTCAGTAGTCAGGGACTTGGAGATACACATAGGCTGTACTCTAGCCTTTGACCATCACATGTCTAAAGTAGTAAGGAAATCATTATATGCTGTGCAATGTATAAACAAAGGTATTGCATCTAGGAACAAAGAGGTCATTATTCTACCGTAGTCAGCATTCATCAGACCTGTCATTGAGTACAGTGTTTCCTTTGGTGTGTACCTAACCAGGGCGCATCCAACAACTGGAATGTCCAAAGAGGTTCATCACTAAAAGAATACAGGGTGTAAGTAACATTTCCTAAACACAGACTGACTCAAAGTCCTATCCCTGTATTCCATCTCCTACATGCTGTTGAAGGGAGATATTTGCCTGGCATACAAGGCATTGTTGGACCCCCCCCCCCGAGGGACCTACTGTATATCCGCAAAATAAACACAAGAATTACCCATTCTAAAAGCTTAAACCTTGCCTGTGATATAAATAGGACATGCTAGAGAGGCCAGTATGTATGACAGAGACTACCCTGTCCATGTAAAACGGAGTTCTTCCCTAAACCATTTAAAATGCAACTTGGACAGCTGAATTGAGAACAGGAAATTCATCCCTGGTTTGGCACCCATGTCTCTAATGGACACAGACAGCTTGTAAATGGTTTATCTCCCAGTCCCCTGCTTACACTTATCAAGGGTAGCAGGAATTGTCAGAGACTTGAGATTCATGGCTAGGCTTAAAAAGTCCCTTGTGGTCATTAGCCTAGTACACACCTATGAACATATAACTAGCAGATCATTACTTAAGCCATAACTCACCCTCCTTACTTCAACAGTGACACTTCTGTGACTGGTCTCTTATCCATCCCTACATTTTCTTACTTTTTTGCCTTAGAGCCCCTTAAAGTAACTACCTTGCCGGTGTATTAAGGAAATGGTGTCTGTGTTGCTAAGCTTTGAAATCTGTCTGCTCTTTGTGTCACATATGTGACTGGCTACCACTTACTGTGTATGTAGATACATACACTACATATTTATACTTAAGTATAAATATACATGATTGTCACTGTTGATGCGACACCCCAAGCCATGTGCAAAAATAGGAAAAAGGGGTTGTGGAGGGATGACTGGATATATAAACAGAAAAAACGAGTGATGTTCAATTGGATAAGATGTACCATATGCATTACCTACAATGAACAGCAGCACTGTTTTTGTAAGGTGACGTTTCTGCCCTCAAACACTCTGTACAAGCTATCTAAGCAACAATCAAAATAAAGGAATAACTCAAATTAAGTAGTACTGACATTACAAAAGTTTATACAGTCTTACAAGCCCTATTAAGTTGAAGTATAGGCAGCAGTACCTTTAGATACTCTGATTGTAATACAAAGACTATATGGACTATCAAATATACACCATGAGACAGGTAATGGCAAACACTATGACTCAATATGGCCATTTAGATATACTGATTTTTACTGTTTATCATGCTGTTTTGTTAATAGTTTTCTTTACTTAGCAGCCACATGAAACAAAGATCATCCTGGGAGAAGTCTTCCACAAATCCTGAAAACAATTAAAGCTACATTTAATTAAATCTTCTTATAATTCGGAAAGAAGTGGATGGGTGGCACACATACTGATAAAAAACATGGGAAGAATATTATACAGAAATCCACATCAAAACATTTACAGAGTAACATTATTTCTAGATATTTATTTTGTAAGAATTCTAGAATGCCTATAATTTAATGGCTCAGCAGAAAACACCAAATGATATGGGAAGTAAGCCTTCCTATGTTACACAAGAGTCACCAATGGATTTCTGAAATTATATTAAGCATACCCATATGTCAGCAGGGAAAATATGATTCTTCATTTAAAGCCAGGAAAGTAATTTTCTAAAAGGCAAAGGTTTTAGTACCAGTTTAGCTAAGGAATCTATATGCTAAAAGCTAAAAATTTTAATATCAGTTCAGCCAAGAAAGCCATTTGCTAAAAGACAAAGTTTATTGGCAGACAGGATGTTAAAAAATCCAAGATAAGTAGTGCAATAGTAAATGTATTAAAGATTAGTGGGCGTAATAAATCATTTCCTTTTTGAGATACCTGCCTTTTCTGGAAAGAAAAGCAAATTTGTTGGTTTATTCTAACATTTTTCATTCCTTTAAGGCCAGAATAAATGACTACAGATTCAGATAAATAGTCCCCATCTAGACCCGATTAAACAAATTAATTTAACGATACAAAATACACTGGTTCCTTGACCAGAAGACATGCTCCCTAAACCTTTACTCTCTGTTGAGAAGCATTTAGGTGTGTTACTTGGAGTGTAGAAGCAATTCTGAAAACAATGCTAGGTGTAATGCTTATAAGTGGGGACAAAAAAAAAAAAAAACAGGTTACCTTACAAGCTGCTGAAATCCATTTTCTGTTTGATATGAAAATTGTGTATCCAAGTTTTTTTCCTATAAAGCTACACTTTTTGCTGAGTAATATTTGGCAACTCTCTTTAGTCACTGACGTTTAAAGACATGCAGGTAGGTGCATACATGAATGGGTGTGTCTTCTTTGAAAGTTGGGCGTCGGGCTGGCAAATCTGCACTGTAAAATCCACTGCCAATCATTAGCAGACCAGAGTTCTGCTGTGGCGATTCCTAACTGGGAAAAGCCGAAAGACAAAAAAGTCTTTAGTCATTTGCCTTTCATTTCTCCAAGGTAAACTGCTAGGAAAACATGCATTACACCTCTCCTGCTTAGATAACACAGCTTTTCACTGCAACATAGATGTTCTCCATTAAAATTTCCTTTCTCAGAACTGCAGTCACTACTCCTTAAACCCTGAAACCTACTGGGAAGGCTGACACTGGTGACTGCACTCTGCACCAGCATGTTCCCTCACTTGCACTTCAGAAAATGTTGCCTTCATTCCTCCTTTGTTATCTTAGGGCATCCTAATAACCATGTTGCATTTCATGCCTTGAACCTAAACTGAAGTTACCAGGCTTGAACAGCTTAATGTATGTTATCATTCTCAATGCAGTAGCATATTAAAGGTAGAGATTAGCTGGCTGGGTGCTGTAGAAGAACAAATCCATGATAACAGCCCCTGGGACACACTAGGCAGCCCAGACATTGAAGAAGGTGGCTCATTTGGGGGTGAAAAAGAATGGTTCACATTGCATGTCTCATCCTGGGGAAGGTGAAGCATTGAGGCCCTCTGTTCTAACACCACCTGGCAGAAGCTAACTTTATGCTCCAGACATTTCAGGAACACAATATGAGGAAACTGAATAATACAACCCCCTATTTATAAATGTGGTAATTCAGTAGATCTCAATGATTATTTTCCATTTAGCTTTATCCAAATAGTAAACCAAGCCTTTTAAATGATCTGAATAACCCAAATGGCTGCTGGCACAATAAACGGCAGCACAGACCTATTTTTCAATAAACAATTTTTGCCTGACCAGCATGACAGAGTGTTTTGAGCATGCAAGTAAATTCACTGATGATGCATTTATTAGGACTGTATCCACTCTGTAATACAGTCTTATGTGCAGTTATCATTAGCACTGTCAGGAAAACATATTGTTTCATTAAGTAGATATGTGGTCGACTAAGAAAAATAGTGACCAAGGCTATTACAAGAGGAGCAAAGCACCGTGAAGAGGGATAAGAGGTACTCAAACAGTGAAGCGAGCTACTACAACAGCTATTCCTAATGCTATACCTACAACAATGGGTGCAATCAAGTATTATTTCTTGGGCCGAGTTCTTTTTAATATCTTCTGTGATTGAAATTCTACTGCTGGTTTATAATTTTCCGCATCTGAAGAGGCTACTTAAACCTTAGTTTCCACAGGAATGGGCATACCACACATCTCCTTGACTCGGCTTGTGTTCAACATAGTTTAACAAGGCCTCTCATAGTCTGCCTTTCTACACAAAAATAGTCCACAATGTGGTGGTAATTGAGCTGGTGGTATATCAGGCACTTATTGTACCTTCTTAGTTAGTATGCATGACCATAACATGCAATATTGCAGGCACTGGTTCTAAGGGCAGCTGCTAACACATGCTGCTGAGCTATTTATTTATTGAGTTAGTTATTTCATTTTGAATTTGTTAACTGGGCGTAGAGCACTGATCCCACTGCACCTATTTCCGTCTCAGCTAGATAGTAAACACAACAGATTCATGAAATTATGTACAGAGTGAACACATATATACAAAGAGAATATCACAGTTGGCTTGAGGCTATATAGCAATAGATAAATGACATTATATACAGAGTGACTGACAAAACACAATATATTCATGTGTTATATACAGACTAGATAACAGAGTTGGTATGTTGAAAGAATCACAATCCAAACAAGAGTCAATGAAGGTACGTAATGGGAAGCAGGGTAGGAAAAGGTTAAGTTATATGGCCAGAGGGACAATGCTTTATTTTCTTAGAGTCTTGAAATGTACTTTTATTTCTGATTGGGAAACTGGGTTAGAAGAATGATCTTTAATAAAAGAAGGGAGTGATTCTCACAGTTTGGGACCAAGGAACTATAAACGCTACTAGATGAAGCATTACTCCCCTCAGGTACATCATAATTCTTTTTTTAAACACCTTTATTGAATTAGTCCAAGCAAACAGAAAAGGCAGAGTTGTATGAACAAGCCAAAACTTGAATAAAAACTTTAAAAAAACTGATTAAAGTAAAATAAACATGAAAGCGCTTATCCTGTTTATGTTACTTTAATCAGTTTTTTTAAAAAGTTTCTATTAAAGCTTTGGCTTGTTCATACATCTCTGACTGGCCAGCTAGTTTTTTTGTTTCTTTTATAAGTACTTGCTGTTTGCTGGTTGCTCTTTTCTGTTAGCTTGGACTAATTCTTCATACAAGAGCATGGCAGAGAGTACTATGGATGGGGCAGGTACTACCCCAAGAGCCAACCAAGAGAGTATTCTTTTGAATAAACTTGACCATTTGCTAGGGGGGGATGTGTGAATAGTAACCCCCTCCTCTCAATGAATGTGGATGCTTTTGAGTCTAATGGAACAAATACAATAGAGACTGGCAGCTATTAGCGATTCCTACAACTGTTTAGATCAAATGAGAGCAACTTATATCATTATAAAAGGCTTGAGTGGCAGAGGCTACATTTTGAAGCTTGTTTATGCTTTAAAGCAATCCCCAGAGGGCTATGAGTATGCAAGATGCCCACATATGGTAATTCTCTGCCAGAACAGCTGAGAGTGGCAGAATTACAACACTGAGGTCAGTGCTGGATATATACGTTTGCTTTTAAAGTATTTTACTCCAGTTGAATCTAACCTACATAAAGAAATAATGGAGAATATTTCATTGCTTAACTCCTCTTCAGAGTTTGTTCCTTTCGGACATAAGCGTTTGCAAGAAACTAAAAAAGAAAAAACTCTCCAGGGACATGCGAGATTTCAGTACAGGGCACATTTTCACTTGGTGTGATGATAGGCGTACAACCTGTGAATTGGAGCGGGCGAAGAATGAAGGGGAAGTGCGGTCATCCAATGAAAGGAGAGCCTGGGCCAATGGAGGAGGTGCTAATGTTACTGTACAGGCACCATGTACATTAGCTCAAGAAAAGAGTATGTTGTCAGAAAACGTCGGAATATGGGCTGAAGAGCTGCAACGAGAGATAGCAGTAACTGCTGTTACGTCTGAACACCCACAGGATTTGCTGAGTGGTTTTCCTGCAATCTTATGTCAGGGTACGAGTGTTGAAAGTGGAACCATGCTAGCTTTGGATGCTACGACAAGCCTGGCACATTGTAACCAGGCTAGAGAAGTCGAAGGAGATGGGAATGACTTCTTAGGGCAGAAGCAACCTTTTTTATTATTACAGGCCCTGGAGCTGATCAACGTAAAATCGAGAGGGAGGTCTCAGAGAAGAGGCAAGAGTTTCAGGAACAGACAACATGGGCAGGAGCCGACAGAGACAGGTCAAACTGTCCGGAGCAAGGTATGGAAGGTTTAATTTTCAAACTTTCTACAGTAACTCTAACCTCTGAACAGAAAAGTGTGCTGAATAAAGGACTTAATTTTATTCCAGCTGGTAACTCTACTCTTAATGATGTGCTGACTGACTTGAAGCTTTTTGTCAGGAATGTTTCACTGAAGTTACAGTTTGGGAATGGAGAAGGACTTAATGTTTGCACATATAGGAAGACGAGTGTTTTTACACCCGTTAACACACCTTTGGTTGAAGCATGTCTATTGATGACATTTATACTTATTTTTCTAATCCTTCTGGTAGAGACATGAAGCATAAGAGGACTAGTAACAGTTTGAGTCAGGAAGAGTTTTCCTCTTTATTTGATTTAATTAAGCTATGTACTTGATGCTGAGTGATGGATGCACCTATATTAAGCTAGATGCATAGGGAGTAGCCAGACTTGTTGCTGATATCAATAATAGAGTTGAAGGTCTTCTCATGGATGATGTGATTGATAGAAGCCTGTACGATTACTTTATGGTTGAGAACACAGTAATATCAAAAATGTATGGGCTGCTAAAGGTCCATAAAGACCAGTAACACCCACCCATGCAACCGATAGTGTCTGGCAGGGGCTGGGCCACGGAGCCTATGTCCATTTATGTTGAAAGGCAACTTTGTCTAGTTATAAATGAGATGGGGATCATCTTGAGAGATACCAGGGATTTCCTTAGCAAACTGTGCAGATGGTCTACGACAGACTTTAGAGAAGAGCTTGTGTTGGTTACGTTAGATGTTGCCTTACTGTTCACTTGCATTCCAAATGATGCAGGCATTGATAATGTCAGGATAAACTTGAGCAGGAACCCTGCCTTTCGTAGTGATAAGGTCTACCTGATCTGCACTCTGTTAGAGCTTATTTTGGAACATAATGTGTTCATATTTGAGAGCGAACACTTCTTGCAACAAAAGGGGTAGCGATGGGCACGGTATGTGCCAATAGCTATGCCAATTTGGTTGTGGCAGAATGGGAGCTGGAGAATGTTTTTTCTGAAAGCAACAGTTTCAGAATCTCTGTACTCTATTATGGTCGCTATGTGGATGATCTGTTTCTTGTTTGGGGGGGCACAGTAGAAAGTCTTGATCAGTTTGTGTGTTACCTCGACAGCACTACTAACTTCCTTCAGTTCACCTATGAATGGTCCACAGAATCTATCTCGTTTTTGGATGTTATGGTAGTTAAGACTGCAGGAGGCTTGCATACCAGACAGTTTGTCAAGTCATGCAAGACCAATAACACAGTACATTAATGCAGCATGGACCCCAGACATGTTAAGCAGAATGTCCTGAAAGGACAGTTCTTCAGGACAGTAAGACATAGCACTAGATACAGTGATATGTATGACTCCTTTGACACACTTACTAACAACTTGTTAGATAGAAGCTATAATAGCACAGAAATAGTGACTGCACAGAATGATGCAGTTATGTTGAGCGACACCCGTACTAGACCATACTTTGATGATAGAGTAGAGGACACTGTTCCCTCCACTTTAAAGCACACTCAGCCAATAAGTATGAGCCTCACATACTCCAAAGATTCAGGACGTAGAAGTCAAATTAAGAAGTATTGGAGGATCTTGACCTCTGATGAGAGATCTAAAGGGCTGTTAGGAGAATCACCCTCCTTTTGTTTTAAGAATCGCCCCTCACTAAAGAAAATGCTGTGTTACAGGCCTTTGTCTGGTGGTCAGAGGAGTGACTTTAGTCAGAGGGTAGGCACGTTTTCATGCTACCACTGCAGTGCATGCAGATATGTGGACACAGATGACCAGTTTGTACATCCAGACACAGGACAGGTGTTCAGTATCAGATTCTATGCTGACTGTAGTAGCCAAAATATAGTGTATTGTGCGTCTTGTGTAGTTTGTACAAACTTCTACATTGGGAAGACCAACTGCTGTCTGAGAGAGAGAGAATTAGAGAACATGTCTATGGTATCACTAAGCAAGATGTGAAGAATGCCTTATGCAAGCATGTTATGTCATCAGGGTGCGAATATGGTTTAAATTTTTAGTGCTGGAAGTGTACATACCAGGGTTGAGAGGTGGTGATATAAGGACTAAGACAGAATGTGTGGAGATAAAATGGATGCATATGCTTAGGGCCAATGAAGGCAAGAGGTTAAATGAAGTTATCCCCATTAAGCCATTGTTGAGATCACGTGACCTTAAACACTAAGCAATATAAAATGCATTGTGAATGGAGTTCTATATGGATCTGAAGAAGTACCTGTGTGTATGAAAGCACTTATCCTGTTTATTTTACTTTAATCAGTTTTTTAAAAAAATTTTTATTAAAGTTTTGGCTTGTTCATACATCTCTGCCTGGCCAGCTAGTTTTTTTGTTACCTTTATTGAATTACCAATTGTAATACAGGCAAACTCACATTTACATAAAAGAAAACAAAACATATTAACATGTTCACAATTACAAACATTATGCATCACATAAATTCTTCTGTACAATATAATCCAACATTACATAAGTTGGTCAGTTCCTGCCTTCCCTTAAACCTCATTTCTCCTCCAAAACATTTTTCTGGATGCATCGTTCCCACACTTTCCATTTTTCTCTGTGTAATTTGCTTTTACCCTTTTCTAAATAACCCACTTTTAGTTCTTTTATTTCTGTTAACACTATTCATTACTTCAAATACGGCTGGTTTAGACTCTGAATTCCACTTTTTCGCAATTGCTTTTTTGGCAGCCACCGCAGTTAAGCTTAACAAAACCCCACTATATCTAGGCAATTCAGATCCTGTGTCCCAGCTCAAAAAATCATTCCTTACACCCATTTGCTCATCCATTATTTATGACAGAGTAGTCTACAGGGGAATTTTAAAGTCTGCCAGTTCATTGAACTCCAAATCATATGTTCCCAGTTACTTCTTTCTTCCCCATCACGCCTCCAACATTTGCCATCTACCTGAGGAAATATACTTTAGAGTCTGCTTGAGGTGTAAAATACCTATGCAAACACTTCCAAGCAAAAATCCTAAATCTTCTAGACTTTGTTGTCGATTTGGAGGCCAGACATACGATCTCACATTGTTTCTTTGTGAATTGCTTATCCAGTCTCTCTTCATAATATTTTCCAACCTCTTCTGATTGATTCCTATATTTATTGTACAATATTTTATATGCCCTACTAATTATCCATTTTGAAGTGTGTGCCCTTTTTGGCCATAGCAAATCAAGGTTAAAGCTGTCAGTTTCTGCCCTTTGATTGGCCTTATGTTTAACTCCCAATAATTAGATTACCCTTAGCTATTTCAGCCTTTAAGTATTTCAGCATTTCAGCATCCTGTTCTGTATGTAGAGTATAGCATAAGCTTTTTCATAAGTAGTTTAACAGGTGCTGAAATATAAAGTGGTCTAATTTACCAGTATTAAGTTATAAGCAAACCCCAGCCCTTTTGACACAGAAAAATCCACGATAACCATGTTCCTAAAGTGAAATAAATGTGTGTTTCTCTCTATATATAGCTAGAATCTTCACTGTATAGCAAGTTAAACCTCCTGTAGCGAATGCCTATGGGATATATGCAAACAACTCCTTAAGGACATACCAGTGTTTCAGCTACATGGCTTCTGAATGCCCATTAATTTTTAATTTTTAAGTCTGGGTATAGTCAGGCCGATAAAGCCCCATAGTCCACCAGCTGTAGATATCCACATTTTGGCTGTTTTTTTGGCCATTCAGTGCAGCATAAGTGGATTGTTTGGCTGTGCTTTAGAAACACAGAGCTTTAAATCAAGCTTGATGTCCAGAAACATTATGGTACCCGCAAATATCCCAAACAACATCCAAATTAAAGGGTAAACATTTCACACAGACAAACCATTCATTGAAAACTGCAAGGAAAAACAGAAAAAAAAACTGCAGTATTCACTGTGTAATAGTGTAAATCACTGGAATATACCCATGATGACTTAAAAATGAAAAAGTCATATGCATTCAGAAGCCATGCAGCTGAAACATGGGAATGTTCTTAAGGGTTCACCTGCATATATTCCATGGATCTCCATTACAGGAGGTTTAAGGCATTACACAGTAAAGACTCATGCTTGGCCAGATCTTTCTTGCATTTGTCTGTATGACCTTTTTACTCTTTGGTTTGCATATGTGTGTGTGCGTGTGTATAAATATATGTGTATGTATATATTTAGAGATGCACACACACATGCAAACACATGCATTCACAAATATGGAATATTTGGTGTCTGGGGCACAGTGCACGAAATATCTGATACTGTGGATTTTGGGAACAAGTATTGCTATGAGTCACAAACTGAGTTTCCATACTTTATAATGCTAGTTATTTCATGTGTTACACCCAAACATCATATAATATGAACCTATTCATTCAATGAATCTGATCTAACTTATGGATCCTCAAGTCACTTGGTGGATCTGACCAAGTGAAACTACTGCTCAGGCCTTCAGCCACTTTAAGAATTCTTTTCACATTATGCTCTAGTGCACAGGATTAACTCAGATATCGTTTGCCGTCTTTGTGAACAGATGTGGATTCCAACCCAGTGTTCGGTTAAGGGCCCCTCCACATATATTTCTCTTATAATTGCAAAAAACTTCTACAGTCTGCATGTCCTCCCCGTGTTTTTCTCCAAGTGATCTGGTTTCCTCCCACATTCCAAAGACATGAAGTAGCTGGAGTGGACACTAAAATGACCATAGGTGTAAGTGTGAATGTCAGAGTGTGATGTGGAAAAACTACTGTGGCAGTGTAAACCTCTAGTTTTAAGAACATGAAGGAGTGGTTTTGGAGAAGAAATGTGCTTTTTTCTAGTTAAACCATATGTTGGTATAGATGCATACCAAAAGGGGCATTATATTCTAATATGGGTCTGATGAGAGAGGAATAGAATTCGACAATAACTCCATAGGACAAGAAGTGGATGTCCACTAATGTACGTGTCGTGCAAAAGTTCTTAGTCCCTGACAGTGCTGTCGTAATACACATAACTTGGTGCTGGCTACAAGATATGTACATTTTGGCCCTGACTTATTTCCCAGATATTTTATTTATTTATTTATTTCCAGTTTGATTATCGGGGTGGTCCACTGGGCTCAGTGAGCCCGTTTTCAGTGGAAGCCCGGGGAGAAAAGCTCCATATTACATACAAGTAAACAAAAATAAAATTATACAAATTAATGTGATAAAGTACAAATGCAAAATGGAACAAAATTCTTAACATATTTACATAGTTGATTGGAGAACCAATTGTACAACATTTAAGATGGTAGAGGCAAAAGATAATGATTACTTAGTTATAAGAGTTCACAATTGTAGATAAACTGTAAATAGTTGTAAACTAATATTTGAAAGTTTGTAGTAAATATAAGTTTAGAAGAATTGGGAGAAATGAAGGTGGAAAGTACACTGTTAGTTAAGCATACATTAGAGTATTCATAGATTGATAGTTAAACAGTAGTAAAAGTGGAGTTCAAACATGGCAGATGTGATTGTCGTGGTTAAACAGCATCAGCTAATATAGGTAGTTAGTAAAGAATATCACTCCCAGTTAGAGGGGAGGAGATAGAGGACTATATACAGTATTTACATTATATACATTTAAGGTATTAATGTAATATTACATTAGATTCAGAGGGAGGCAGTTGTTTAGGAGGTCATTAGATTTAGAGTGAGGCAGCTGTTTAGGAGAACAGCCTGGAGTGGAGGAATATGTAGAGAAGTCCCGTGTGTAAGTATACGTAGAAGAGTCTTAGCAGGTTAAGTAGGTAAAATACAGTTACATTTCCAATTATGGGAGAAGTAGGAATGAAGCTGGGTTTTAAAGTATTCATAGTTTTCAGAGAGCCTAAGAGATGAAGGGAAAGAGTTCCATTTTTGGGATAAGGAAGATAGGAGAAGCTGACCAGCAGGGCGTTTTGGTTTGTATACAGAGAGGATATTTTGTTGGGCAGATCTTAGAGCTCTGTGAGGGGTGTAAAATGGTAAGATATTTGCTAAAGCAGGGCATGAAGTTGGTTTGAAAATTAATTTGTGGGCAGTAGTGAGTTGGAGGCAGTCGAGGTGGTTGGGAAGTTCTAGCCACTTTGGCAGGTGGAGAGAAGTACAGTGGTGGGAGGAGGAGTTAGCTTTAGTTGCGAATTTAGAGATTTTGTTGTAACATGTTTCTAGCTTTGAAGAGATGGAGAAAGATAGGTTGGTTAGTAGGGGTGCACCGTAGAGTAGAGAAGGTAGTAAGTAGGGGTGCACCGTAGAGTAGAGAAGGTAGTAAGTAGGGGTGCACCGTAGAGTAGAGAAGGTAGTAAGTAGGGGTGCACCGTAGAGTAGAGAAGTTAGTAAGTAGGGGTGCACCGTAGAGTAGAGAAGTTAGTAAGTAGGGGTGCACCGTAGAGTAGAGAAGTTACTAAGTAGGGGTGCACTGTAGAGTAGAGAAGTTACTAAGTAGGGGTGCACCGTAGAGTAGAGAAGGTAGTAAGTAGGGGTGCACCGTAGAGTAGAGAAGGTAGTAAGTAGGGGTGCACCGTAGAGTAGTGATGGTAGTAAGTAGGGGTGCACCGTAGAGTAGTGATGGTAGTAAGTAGGGGTGCACCGTAGAGTAGAGAAGGTAGTAAGTAGGGGTGCACCGTAGAGTAGAGAAGTTGGTAAATAGGGATGCACCGTAGAATAGAGAAGGTAGTAAGTAGGGGTGCACCGTAGAGTAGTGATGGTAGTAAGTAGGGGTGCACCGTAGAGTAGAGAAGTTAGTAAGTAGGGGTGCACCGTAGAGTAGAGAAGGTAGTAAGTAGGGGTGCACTGTAGAGTAGTGAAGGTAGTAAGTAGGGGTGCACCGTAGAGTAGAGAAGGTAGTAAGTAGGGGTGCACCGTAGAGTAGAGAAGTTAGTAAGTAGGGGTGCACCGTAGAGTAGAGAAGGTAGTAAGAAGGGGTGCACTGTAGAGTAGTGATGGTAGTAAGTAGGGGTGCACCGTAGAGTAGAGAAGTTAGTAAGTAGGGGTGCACCGTAGAGTAGAGAAGGTAGTAAGTAGGGGTGCACCGTAGAGTAGTGATGGTAGTAAGTAGGGGTGCACCGTAGAGTAGAGAAGGTAGTAAGTAGGGGTGCACCGTAGAGTAGAGAAGTTAGTAAGTAGGGATGCACCGTAGAGTAGAGAAGGTAGTAAGTAGGGGTGCACCATAGAGTAGTGATGGTAGTAAGTAGGGGTGCACCATAGAGTAGTGATGGTAGTAAGTAGGGGTGCACCGTAGAGTAGAGAAGGTAATAAGTAGGGGTGCACCGTAGAGTAGTGATGGTAGTAAGTAGGTGGTGGTGACTTTGTCTGGTAGATGGAGAGAGAAAATGGGAGTGTCTGTAGAGCAGGACAAGTTTCTGATGCGTTTTTTTAATGTTTAGCTGAATATGTGTATCGAATTTCAGGTGTTCATCTATAGTAACCCCAAGAAGTTTAGCAGAAGAGACAATTTCTATACAGGAGTTGGTATGGCTGGTGATACTAAAAGAATGTTTGTCAAGGTGGAGGGTTTCTGAGGGAGAGAAATGTAGGATTTTGAATTTATTAGCATTTAGGGAGAGATGGTTTTAAAGCATCCAGTTTTCAGTAGCTGAAAAGGCAAACTCGGTTTTTGCTTGGAGGTCGGGGAGATTAGGAGCAGAGCATACTAATGTTGAGTCGTCTGCGTATTGCACTATTTTAGTGTTAGGAATGGCAGCAAGGAAATGATTAATAAATACACTGAAGAGCGTTGGGCCAAGTATAGATCCCTGGGGTACTCCGGTAGGAGTGGGTAGGAAGGGTAAGGTGCCAGTTTGCCATTTCACAGCTTGGGATCTATTAGAGAGGTAACTGCTGAACCAGATTTTACCTCCTTTATGGAGGGGAAGGATAAAGGCTGCACGCCACAGTTTGGGAACATAAGACTCCTGTATGGATCTATTAATGAGAATGCTGATGGGGATGGCAATGCCATCTGCTGCAAGTTTTAGATAGAGAGAAGGAATATTGTCAGGGGCAGTGGAGCATGGCTTAATTCTAGTTTGAAGTTTTTTTATGTAGGATGTGGAGATGGGCTTTAGATGAAATGTGGGGGGTGTGTGTTAGGACTGGAAGGTTGGGAAGAGGTGGGGGAAGTGGGTTTGAGGAGGGTGGAGGAGTTGTGATTGGGGACGGTCTCGGTGAGTTCAGCTATGGAGTTGGTAAATAAGGAGTTGAATAGGGTGGCTATTTCTGGTGTCAGGACAAGGGTTGCTTTTGGTTCCAGGATTCAGTAGAGAGTTGATAGAGGTCCAGAATTGTTTAGGGTTTTTGGAGTGATTGGTCTGGAGTTTAGTATAGTAAGACTTTTTGTCTCTTATGATATGTTTTTTGGTTAGGTTGCGGAGTTGTTTATATTTAAGAAGGATTTCAGGGTGTTTATTTTGGTGATATAGTTTCCAGGTCTTATCTTTTTGTTGTATACGTTTTTTTTAGAGTCTTTAGATAGCCAGGGGACAGTGTTGGATTTTAGTCGTTTAGTTTTAGGTGGAGCTTGGGAGTTTAGGATATCTAAGAAGGTTTTACTATAGAAGTCTACAGCGTTATCTATGGGAAGAGTTTTTGGATTGTCCCAGTTTGTTAGTTTGAGGGTGTTGCAGAAACTTGTAGGGTTAAAGTTTGTGAGGTTACGAGTATGAATATATTGGTGAGGGGAGGAGTTGGTTGCTCGATGGATAAAGACAGGGTAGTGATCACTCATGGTGTCTGGTAAGGTAACTGAGTGTAAGATCTTATCTGGGTGGGAGGCTAGGAACCAGTCCAGAGTGGAACCTGGGGGGTTGTTTTTATTGGGTCTGGTAATGCTATTAGTTAGTTGGGTGAAATTAAATAGATTGATAGATATGGATGGATTGATGCTATTGATTTTGTTCCAGTCGATGTTCACGTCACCTAATATATATGTCTCGAGCGTAATATTAGTTGATGCCCACAGAAGAACTTTCTAGGGTGGTAGTGTTGTTACCGGGGGGGGGGTATAAAGGGCCATACGACAAATGCTTTTATAGTTATTCATTTTGAGTATCCCTATGACTAGTTATGCATTGTTGAATTGAGGAATGGGGCTTTGGTAAGGAGTGATGAGAGTAGGCTTGCGTAAATTAAGGCTACTCCTCCACCTTTTTTATTTGGGCGGTCATATCTAAGAGCCAGAAAGCCTGGGGGTAGGATTTCAGAGTTGGTAATGATAAAGGGTGGTAAAGATAACCCAAGTTCAAGTAGTGACCTGGATGCAGCAGGTGCTACCAGGAAGAGATGGCAATTAACAGCTAAAAATGTCCTTACAGCCAAAAATCAGCACCACAATGTCTCCAAGCACTGGTTCCACAAACCAGAATGCCAGTAAGCAGTATTTTTCTTTATTAATCCATAAACTGATGGAAAATGGAGACATCCGAGTTAAAGTGCATGTCAGAAATGAACCAGTTCTGATGCCAAGCACAGCTTCATCAGTATTCCTGCCTGGGGTAGAAAGCAAATGAAGCCATTTCACCCATCCTGGGCCAAGGCGTACAAGTGCAGCTCCTGCAAATTGGAGGTGAGGTGGCATAAACCAGCTAAAATATTGAAGAGAATTTCATTTGAGAAAAGTAGGTAGGCAAAAATGTGCACCCAGACTAGACTCAGCAATGTGGGCACTCAGCCACACTTTCCAACCAACAAGGGTGCCAGAAATATTTAAGAAACCTCCTACCCTTTGTTAGCTGATTGCAGTCTTTGGCTGTCACTTTTCTTTCCATGTCACCGGATGCTGCAATCAGGAGCATTACATGGATGTAGAGAACTGAAGAAAATGGGGGCTTGATGGTTATGGGGTGGGGGTCTTATTCCCAAAAAATAAAAAGTGCATAAAACTTTGGGATTATATGGGCTCCTATTGTAAGTTCAAGGACTGCAAGTGCAATCTTCAGAACTGCTGACATTGCAAAAAAATTCCTCTCCTCCAAGGTACCGTAACATAAAAACAGCAGGATTGTGTGGGAGGAGGTTGTGCTGGGGCATTTGTCCACTTTATAGAAAATGCTTTTAATGTGTAACAGCGACTTTTGCAGTCAGTTATTACCCTACTCACTTGCAAGAATATTTTTGCATTTTTAGGATTTGCACTGTCAAGTCTCCAACCTGCAGTAAAGCACTCAATTATGCAGTTCAAGTGTGTGTTAATTAGTGGTGGTCATGATGAGCACAGTATATGTAAACAAAATATGTTGTAAATAGTTGAACAATATGTGTTATATTCTAGTATTTTACTTAGTTCCACAGATATATGTACAGAATATGTCGTGAGCTATGTAATATGCAGAATAACTGGTAAATTAGTGGTAAGGAACCACAATTCATGACAAGTATCTGTTTCTCTGTACTTTTAGTATCTTTCTTTGTTTTTAATACTGTACTTTGCTTTATCCACAGCAGTATTAGGATGCAGAATTGAAATTGTATGAATGAATATTATGGCAAAGAGAAGCTAGATGACTCCAAGTAATAGTATTTTTATGCTATTTTTAACAGCTGCTTTTTTGAGATTTTAAACTGGTCTGAGGGGATAACTACAATGTATAGCCTTGACTTTTTTTTTTGTATTTTGTTTCTTCATTTGACAGGCTGGAGGTGTGGTTTTGTGGAAGGGGGGACATTTTTTATGTTCAAGGTTTTCTTAATTTGAATCCTTGTTTCATAGATTAGTACTAGGCTAACTGCCCTTGTGGGTCATTTTTTTAAGCCTAGCCAATTACCCCATGTGAGAATCAAACCCTGCACCTTGCATCTGCAAGGTAAACACCTTAACCATTCTGCCATCCTCCCACCCTTGGAGCTGATGAGTGTGGGTGGGCAGTATATAGTTACTACATTGGGAGGTAGAGTCATCTAAAGGGAAGGGGAATTCTGAGTTTGGATTATGGAAATGGGAATGTTAGGGATCATGCCTGTTTTTTTTTTTTTTACTTGGAGACTGGTAAAGTGTTTGCAGCAGGTCAGACAGACAGAAGAATGGCTTTGATGTTAAAAAAGGCTGCTGGATGACTTTTTGAGACAAGTTGATAAGATGGCTGCTGCAAGTTTAAGGTTAGGGTATTGTGTGAATGTGGGAAGCTTTTCAATGTATCCTAGCTGATAACTGAAACAGAAACTTATGTGGACATAAGGAAAACATGCAGACAATGCACATAATGCATTCTAGCTGATAACTGAAACAGAAACTTATGTGGATATAAGGAAAACATGCAGACAATGCACATAATGCATTCTAGCTGATAACTGAAACAGAAAATTATGTGGATATAAGGAAGACATACAGACACTACAGAGAATGCATCCTAGTTGATAACTAAAGTAGAAACCTGTGGTCACAGGGAAGGAATGCAGACACTGCACAAAATGCATCCTAACTGATAACCGAAATAGAAACTCATGTGGACATAATAACTGAAACAGAAACTTGTGGACACAGGGAAGACATGCAGAGAACACATCTTAGCTGATAACTCAAATAGAAACTTATGTGGACATAAGAAGGACATACAGACACTGCACATAATGCATCCTAGCTAACAAATGAATAAACATAACCAAGCAGTATGAAACATCAGTGTTAACCTCTAAATCACTTTATAGGGATTTGTTGATTTTTTTTTTTACATTTAGTATTATGTTCTGTTGAAATTGCATTTTACTATTTATTGTATTTTATATATATATATATATATATATATATATATATATATATATATATATATATATATATATTGAAAATATCGATTGACACAACTGCTCGATCATCAGCTGATTGAAAAACACAAAACAAAAAAGCAATACATGTTTTTTTTTTTGCTGTGGGGCACATTCCATGCTTCTCCCCTTGCTACTTATGTACACCACCACTGAGACCGCACTACAGTGGAAAAAGGGCAAATGTCCTGATCCTCATTGTACAGCAATCTCACACAGCAAAAAGCCAGTATGTGCAATAAGCTGATTTTTGATCATACCATCTTTTTTTCTGGTCTACAAAATGAACTTCCAACCACTTGTCAGCAACCCATATATACATACACATTTTTTTTAGTTAGTGTTATGGCAAGGCTTGTAGTTTGCTTTTTGGTATCAGACTGAGATCATATTGACAATTATTGCTACATGAATTTCTTTGTGTTTTAAAGTAGTTTTTATTTATTTACTTGCATCTCATGCATTACTTAATATAAGTTTTGTGTGTTTTGGGAGCTCTATTGGTGCTTCTGTGAAGTTACAGAATTGTGCTTAAGTGACTGTTGATGTCAGAGTGAAGGGGGTTGCTGCTTAACTGTCATTAACTGAATTATTTCCAGCTAACAGACGATGCAGTAAAAATTGTAATCAATCTCTGATGACATTGTTAAAGTGGGTTGCATGAGTAAACATTGACACAATACTGTTTGGCACTCACAAGTGTGACAGGCATTGTGCAGCTTCTAAATAACATTAAAAACCTGAAATTTAATGCAAGATTCTTTTTTTTTTTTGCAGAGGGTGAAGCCACAATTGCATTTAGAAGTAAAGGACATCACTGAGATACTGCAATCGTAGAATTAGTATGCAATCTAACTAAGCTACACAAATGTGTTTGTACATGTAAGTTTCTAACATTAAAACATTAATGTGTTGAACATCTGCTTTGCTCATAGCAAACTGTACACAAAAATTGACATGCTTTTTATATCCATGTGTAAAAATGGGAAAAGGGGGTTGTGGATGGATGGATGCATATTATACATATATATATATATATATATATATATATATATATATATATACATACATACATATACATACAGTGTGTGTGTGGAAAAACACACACACACACTTTAAATACTTGCTTTATATAATTCAGGGTCACTGGAAGACAGAGCCTGTCCTGACCAGTTACAGTCATAAGTCAGGAAAGAAATTCTGGATGGGACAGCAGTTCAGTACAGGACACATGCAAACACAAAAACAGTAAACTCTGGAAAACCACATAACTGCATATCATTCAGATGTAGAATGAAAGTGAGGCCTCAGGTGAAAACCCACAAGAACAATGGAAGGAGAAACAGGGTCTTCAGAGAAGGTACCCCAGCCAAAAATTAGAGTGGAGAACCAAGCACTGTGATGAAGAAATGTTAAATTCTGTGTCAATACACTGGTCCAAAGGAAGTTTATACCCATCTATTTGTGTGTGTGTGTGTGTGTGTGTGTGTGTGTGTGTGTGTGTGTGTGTGTGTGTGTGTGTGTGTGTATTTCTATATCTTTATGTATATAAAGAGATACACACACACACAAACATATTCTCAGTCATCAATGTGCAGAAACATTGAATCACATAAGCTAGACTTCTGCATGTCAAAACTTACAAATACATAAAAAAAGAAACCAAAATTTCCATTTATGATTGGTGAACTACAAAAATAAAAAAAGAACAATAAAACCCAATAGTACACACAGAGGTAGTTTGTATGACAGTGGTACTGTTTGAAAAATCATTTTGGTAATATGTAAGGCTGGGGTTAGGGACAAAGGCAGGTAGAAAGGGTTATGGTAATATGTAGTGCTGGGGTTAGGGACAGTGGAAGGTAGAAAGGGTTTTGGTAATATGTAGAGCTGGGGTTAAGGACAGTGGCAAGTAGAAAGGGTTTTGGTAATATAAAGGCTGGGGTTAGGGGCAGTGTTGGGTAAAAAGGGTTTTGGTAATATGTAGGGCTGGGGTTATGGACAGTAGCAGGTAGAAAGGGTTGTGGTAATATGTAGGCCTGGGGTTAGGCACAGTGGCAGGTAGAAAGGGTTGTGGTAATATGTAGGCCTGGGGTTAGGCACAGTGGCAGGTAGAAAGGGTTTTGGTAATATGTAGGGCTGGAGTTAGGCACAGTGGCAGGTAGAAAGGGTTTTGGTAATATGTAGGGCTGGAGCTAGGGACAGTGGCAGGTAGAAAGGGTTTTGGTAATATGTAGGGCTGGAGCTAGGGACAGTGGCAGGTAGAAAGGGTTTTGGTAATATGTAGGGCTGGGGTTAGGCACAATGGCAGGTAGAAAGGGCTTTGGTAATATGTAGGGCTGGGGTTAGGGATAGTGGCAGGTAGAAAGGGTTTTGGTAATATGTAGGGCTGGGGTTAGGCACAATGGCAGGTAGAAAGGGCTTTGGTAATATGTAGGGCTGGGGTTAGGGATAGTGGCAGGTAGAAAGGGTTTTGGTAATATGTAGGGCTGGGGTTAGGGATAGTGGCAGGTAGAAAGGGTTTTGGTAATATGTAGGGCTGGGGTTAGGGATAGTGGCAGGTAGAAAGGGTTTTGGTAATATGTAGGGCTGGGGTTAGGGATAGTGGCAGGTAGAAAGGGTTTTGGTAATATGTAGGGCTGGGATTAGGGATAGTGGCAGGTAGAAAGGGCTTTGGTAATATGTAGGGCTGGGGTTAGGCACAGTGGCAGGTAGAAAGGGTTTTGGTAATATGCAGGGCTGGGGTTAGGGACAGTGGCAGGTCTAGGATCAGCACATATGTTCTAGGATGTACATGGGGGCACTGCCACTGTTAATGACTACTGACTTTACTTCATTTTTTTTTAATACTAGGATACAGATGTTTTCCTTGCCAGTTGATGTGACGTTAACATATTACTGAGCAGTTGTTTGTAAATGGGTGGTATTACTGATATCCTAAGCAACATATCAAGAGTTACTCATTAAATAAAGTTTAGTAAGACAAATAAAATTTGCATTTCATAATACATTCAAAATAGTATCATAAGTTCTAGGAAAAAATATTGATTTATACTTCTCTGAAGAGGAAGTTAAAGAGATACACGGGAAGAGGGAATGTGTTGACCTGCCAACATTCAGCAGAAAGATTTGTGACACAAATATCAGTGGGTATTTTCTCCATAAGAAGGAAGATGTGCTGTTAATTTAAACCATAGAGTAAAACAGAGCAAGGTTTGCAGGTTGAAGAGATGTTTCTTGCCACTCTAGAAAAGAGAAATTTAAATCCCCAATATCAATCACGAATTCATCCAGATACTGAAAAAATAAAAAAAAAATAGGTTCAGAAAGAAAAGATCTATGTCACATTTAGAAGTACACGTGTGCATGCATATGAGCAGGAGGGACAGGACATCAAAGGAGAAGCCAAAGTAGCTTCTCTTGCAGAGAATGTCAAGGAAAACAGATTATGGTAGTTTGGTCAGGAAAGCAGAAGATTATTTCTTAAAGCTAATTTGGAAGAGACAAGAAATACGCAAATGAAGATGAGGACATCCAGCCAAGAGATCAACAGATTGCATCTTTGATATGATAAATTTTGGTCCCAAGAAGAAAGCAGGAAATATGTAACAGAGGGTGTTTTCTAAATTAGTAAGAGGCCATATGTCTAATTATGGAATCTCCTATAATAAGAGATTAAAGAGAATCTGTCAAAGGAAATATTAGCAGATCAAATCTAGTATCGACTTAAACATCGTTCTGTAAAGAAGCATGAACAATGGCTTGAATTTTCTTTGAGGAAAACCATAACTGTGTTTTGTATTTTTACGGTGTTGCAGGATCTTAATTAAGGCCACATAACACTTCTTCAGTGTTCTGAGGCCAAGGCTGGAAAGCTTTATCTGAAATTAAATAAATAAATAACTGTTGATATCCGTTTTAATTATGGAGTAGGAGCATCTAAATTCTATTAGTAAGTTGGTCCATGGCCTTGCCACCCAAACCTGAAAAAGTGCTCTTAAAATTAGTATTGAAACAATCAAATTCTAAACTCAACCCCATTTGGTCACCCAGTTGTGTGGTCCAAACCCTAACATCAAAAGTTACCCTCTGAATCTCATTCTGTAAGTGCTTAAATAAACAAATGAAGTTTTCTTGAAGATGTCAGCATCACACAGAGGACAGTTTTAAATTCTTAAGTGCATCTTTCCAACAAGGATGTTGTATTTGAGTATTTGGTAGAATATCTCTGTGTTCCCTTTTCTTCATATCAGATTTTGTATATAAACAAAAACATCAACAATACTCAGTGTGTGGCCTTGCCACGGACTGACACAGTGGAAGTAATACAGCCTTAATCCCAGAGGTAATAGGCCTCAGGATGGTCCTAATTATAAAAAGACATTCTGATGATTATGTTAGCATCATGGCCACACTTTAACTGGTTATCAGTGTTATATGCAGCTCCTTAATAGCAGTAAAGTTAGCCAACAAGTCATTATTGTTGGCATAAGGACAACAAGAGTTAGAAGAGCCCTTAAATATTTCTGCTATTAAAGCAGATATAGTCAGTGTCTGTCCATTTAAATAAATCGTCTAGATGGTTTTATAGACCAAATTGTTCTTCTAGAGAACAAAGCTGAGCAGCAACTTTTAGCATCATTTGCAGTTTTTTTCTATGCACATTAATTTAGATGTCAGTATAGTTGTTAGAAAAACATTAAACAACCAAGGACCCTTGCAGAGATCATGAAATAATCAAAAAGGCTTTCCTTAATCCTGACACTTGCCTATTTTCCACCCATGATCTCACCCACTTCACTACAAAACAACTTGTTTCCTACTGGAGAAGGGTGTTTATTATGGACCTGTAGGGAACACAATCAAAAGCTTTGGTTAGGTCCAAAAGACTATATCAACTGACAAATTTTATCTAAAGCTATACAACTGGGATATAAAAACTTATCAGATTAGTACAGCATGATCTTTCCTTTGTAAAATCTTGTTGATTTGTGTCCAAGAGTGCCCAGCAGATACTGTTAATACCTTTAATAGTACACTCTCAATGTATTTTCCAACTATACCTGTTATACTCATAGGCGTAAAGCTACTTCAGCAACCTGCATCACCTCCCTTAAATAATGATAATATAATAGCTGTTTTCCATGTTTTAGGAATATATCTATCTTATAAAATTTTCGGAAATATGTACAATAAGCATGCTTTCAAACTATGACTTCAGACATGAAAAGCCCACTGATCTCATCAGGTCTGGCAGCATAATTAGTTATTATGACATCTAATGCCATCTTTATCCATTCATCTAGAATAGCCAGGAAAATAGTCTGGATACACAATATTATATGTCACTAAGATGACTATATTGGAACTATACTTAGCAGATACCCCTGCTAAGAGATTACCATCTGCAATTCTTTTTCCTTTATCGATCAGTTTATACTATTTTTGTAGTCTTCCTCTGTACAACTTGTAATATAACTGTAAAAGGACTGCATACTGAACTTGGTAATTGCTAAGTTAAACCTGCCTCCTTAACTCCAGTCTAAATAATATACAGCTTTCCACGTACTTGTCCTTAATTTTTTTCTTTTATTTCTAGGTTATTCCTTATTGCGATACTAAAGGTACATTTTTTTTCTGGCTAGCTTTTTAAGGTTTTTATTCCAGCAAGAGAAAAATCTCTCATTGACTAAAGGGACATGGTTTTCTATAACAGAACTCATGTTCAAGTAACGACCAAAAACTGAAAAACTAAGACACCAGGTAAATCCAAAAAGCTATACAGTAAGCAGGACTGCCGGGCCACAATGGATACTAAAAGAAGACTTTTATTAACAATACAGATGAATGGTTTCATTTTCATAAATTAGAAACTTCATCAGATAAAAAAAAGGATCAACTCTCCTCTATTTATATAAAAGTTAAAAATATGTCATCACAGCTGATTAGACACACCCCCCAGTATAGCTTATCAGACCACATCCTTCTAATCATAAAAATATAAACAAATAAATAAATAAAATCACACCTAATATTGTTAAAATACACTGATAGGACATTATCTTTCCAGTGCCTTAAGATTAAGAATACATTGAGACAGAAACCTGGTTGTTCAAGCTGGACCACTGAGTTGTATTCAAACGCATTTGCCACAACTCACATCTTCCTAAAATGAATGTCCATGCCCCTCCCCTTTCATTCTTTATTAAACTCTCAAGTATGAGAAACTTAAAACAATGTCCCTGTTTCTTCATACAATGTTTAGAAAGTGGATTTGTAACCTTCCTTAATTTTATATCCCTAATATGCTTGTATGGCCTGTTCAATTTTCTCTCAGTCTTACCGATACAAAAACAGGAACAACATGAGCATAAGCCACAACTATCTCTGAATTACATGAAAATGTTCCTTGTAATTTAACCTTCAAACCATTAATATTAACTTCGACCTCCAAAATATAAATAAAGTAGGGACAAGCACCACATTTTATCATAGCTCCCACTACTTGTACATGTCTCAAAAATATTTTACAAATTTTTCTCTTTTCTATATACAGTACTAGGTCTGTCACCTACATAGTCCCTAATGTCCTTAGCATTATTTAAAATCTCCCAGTTTTTGAATAACATGTTCTTAAATAGATGACTATTTTTACCAAAAGTCATAATAAATGCACTTTTAAAAAAGCACTATTCATGTTAACATCAATGGTACTCTGCAAACTCTGGTCACTAGATCCTCTCTCTACTGGTAATATTCCTTAGTTGCACTTGTTACAGTATCCACAGGATATTCACTTAAAATGGGAACAAAATTACCCCTCTCTCACTTGTTTATAACCTCCACCATAACCTCATTCACTAAATAAGTAGAATAACCTTGCTTAAGGAACATGTTCCTTAACACTTCACATTCGTCTAGGAATGAGTCAAAGGCACTCACCATCTGAGCTGCTCTTACAAATTGTCCTTTAATAACAGTCCATTTTTGTTTAAAAGGATGAGCAGTAGTACAGTGCAGTAAACTACTGGAATATGTCTGTTTCCAAACGTTTTCTGAAACAAATCTGACGTGAGTAAGAAAATAATTTCAGGCTTATTTATTTTCAAGGAACACATAAAGTTGAGCCCTGGAATTAATGTTCAAAGATGACAAAACAGTATCTCACAGTAAACTAAAAAAGCCAATTGTGTGAGGATACGCAGGTACTGTCTTGGAATAATGCCTACTTTCCTAACCAGTCCAAAAGACAGTCACTGCCTGTGTATTCCTCTGGTGTTAGATTGGGATGAAAGCAGAGGATCAAATGGCCACAGTCATGTATTTCAAGTCACTGCTGTCATACATATGCATAGCATGACATCACTCCTCACCCCTAACCCCCAAAAGCAGTCACCTGGATAAGTCCTTGATGTGGGATTGCTCATAGACAGTACATTGGCCCTACACAAACTATATGTACACTTCTGATGTCTGTGAGAAAAGTATAAGAAACACTGACCACACCGTCCCCAACCGAAACACCAGCTATAGCCTGAAGAGTTACTGTGCTACAAATTAAAGTAATGACCAAACAATCCACACTCCAATAAACACACAAAACACCTACAGGAACCTTTTATATGCACACATCTGAGCGGGGCTGGTTTTAGAATGGGTGCGGCTGAGAGCAGGAGATAATGATGCATTTCTTGGCATTCGGTTTGAGGCAATGCTTCTGGCACCAGTCATTAATTTGGGTAAGGCACTCTTGGAGGATGTTCACATCACTAGGGGAATTTATGACAGTGCCCAGCTTGCAGTCATCTGCAAACTTGGTCAGCCACAGACCACTGGTTTTGGCTTGTACCTCAAAAAAGCATATCCCAAACAGTAGAGGCCCCAAGACTGATCCTTGGGGACACCGCTTGTAACAGGTCTATTACTAGAGGTGGCTTTCCCCTATTTTGATGGTTCTATCAGTGAGCCAGTTAGCTACCCATCTGGTAACATATCGGTTGATGCCTAGCTGGGAGAGTTTATCTGTTATGCCCGAGTGGGGAATAGAGTTGAAGGCTTTGGCTAAATCAAGGTAGGCAGTGTGCACTGTCTTCCCCTCAAGCATGGCTTTGGTGACTCTTTCAAAGAAGGCGACCAAGTTTAACAGGCATGATCTCCCTTTGACAAAACCAAACTGTGTGGGATCAAGCATTTGGAGGTTGCCAATGTCCTTGTTTATAAGGTCCATGATAATGCATTCCATGGCCTTACAGATTAGTCTAGTTAGGCTGATGGGCCTATAATTGCCTGGGTTGGTAGATGCTCCACCTTTGTGTAGAGGGATGACAGTGGATGTCCTCCATTCTGCTGGGACAAAGACGGTGCATAGGCTTTGATTGAATAGGGTGCCTAGTGGTGCTGAGAGCTCTTGCCTGAGTTCATGTAGGACACAGCCAGGGATGTTGTTGGGTCCCATGGAGGCTGTATTTTTTGCTTTTGAGACGGCATAAATTACCTGCTCCCTGGTGATGAGGGGAGCAGGTGATGTCCTGGTTTACTGAAGTTGTCTGCCAGCAGGCTGGCTATATCTATGGCATTTGTGTATGTGGTATTCTTGACCACCAATTCAGAGCAGATTTGGGAGTTACCTTTTAGATTGTGGATGTATGCAAAGAAGGCCCTGTGATTGTCCTTAGTGGATGTGGCCAGTTTGGACTCGAAGTTAGCCTTAGAGGTATTTCACCAGTGACCTTATTTGCTTGTTCAGACAAAGGAGAGATTGCTTCCAACTTGACACCTGCTCCTTTTTGGTCCAGGACAGCAATTTTTTCCCTTTTATTATAGTGTGTGTTTATTGCTGCTGTCCACCAGACAGGTTTACTCTCCCTTGAGGAAGATGATTTGGTCCTGTCAGGTATTGCTGAGACAATGCAGCTATATAAGTGCTCATATAGTTTTTTGGTGTAGGCTTGGACATTAGTGCTTGTTCCAACTGAAGGGATGGTGGCTGTGAAGCTGCTTATACCTGCTCTCTGGAGGTTGTAGTTTTTTGTTCGACCCTGGCAAGGGGGGGGGGGGTCAGGGGAGATGGTGACTCTGAAAGTGATTGCTTTATGGTTGGATCTTACCAAGGAGGATGACACTGTAGAGGTGCTACAGTGGCTACTCATGTTGGTAAGTACCAGGTCCAGGATATTTTCACCTTTTGTGGGGGTGTTGACCAGCTGATCGAATGCATTGGCATTGACAAAGTTGAGGAATCTCTGGGTGTTTGTGTTTGAGCTAGAATAGGTCTTCCACTCTATGGTTGGGTAGTTAAAGTCACCCAGAATCAGGGTAGAGGGTTGAATCTTGATGGATTCAAGTAAGTCCAGATAGGTGGAGTGGGCCTCCTGAGTCATGGTTGGGGGTCTGTAGCTAGCTATGATTTGAATAGGTGTTTATCAAGAATTAACTGCACCTGGAGTTTCTCCTGTGCGTTATACTGTTTGACCAGCCTGGAAGTGTGTATGTCTTTGAGAAATATCGAAACTCCATCTCCTTTGGCTTTGTAGTCCTCATTTGGGGTTTGAAAATATGGTAGAACAAGTAACCTAGTAAGACTGGGGTGCTCTCTACAGCTTTGAACCAGGTTTCAGTGACTGCACAAATGTCAGCATCTTCCAGGATGAGGAATACTTGCAATGAGTGCAGTTTAATGTTAAGATTCCTAGCGTTTAGCAGCATTATCTTTAAATTTTGTTTAGAAGAATTTTTCACATTGGTAATTTTGTTTAGAAGAATGTGGCACTTACAGTGGAGAAGGATTAGGGGATGGGGGAATCACAAGACACCAGGGATAGTACTCATGTGCCATAATGGCACTTACAGCGGTATGGGGATCAGGGGATGGGGGAATCACTAGACACCAGGGATACTACTCATGTGCCATAATGGCACTTACAGTGCTATGCGGATCCAAGGATGGGGGACTGACTAGATACTAAGGATACTACTCATGTGGCATAGTGCCTAAAAAAGGCACTATGGGGAGGCAAGAGCCTTTGTCAGAAGCCTGAAGCCCAGGGGAGACAGATGAAGGCCATCTCTGGCAAAGCATTGTGGTCTGTCAGTCATGTCCTCCCAGGCTGTCAGGTACTGGATCCCCTTGGAATGACACCAGAAACTAAGCCAATTATTAAAGTCAATCATACTTTGTACTGAGGCATCATTCTGGGTGATGGTAGGATGCTGCTTAAGGCTAGGGACATACCTGCCTGGAACACATATTCAGCAAGCTCAGTATATATATTTACATTTATTTTTAGGAGCTCAAGTAGAGCTTTGGATTAAAAAGTTGGGTGTTTGCATATTTTTCATGTACTACATGTTTTCTAGTTTTAAGGACCCTGCTAAAATTTTGATATTTTATCCATGCACTCATCTGACATTTGTTTTATTCTTGAATCCCTACAGAACACTGTTATTTATAGTCATACTGCCACCCACTGGCCTTAGGTGGTTACTGCAAGTCAGAGTGCATTCTCATTTCTTGTGAAGCACACACAACTTTAACATTTGTAAGCAGCACACTGATAATGTTTCTAATTTATTACTCACAGGTGTATTTAAAGATTTAAATATTATGAAATAATCAGCTAACAAATCTTAAACAGTTCTGAATAATGGCTTTCAGTATTACAGTTTCATCTACAAATTACGCTTGCAGATCTTTCTGGTTGTGAAAGCAATCATTCTCGAGGTATGAAATGTAGCCATTATGGGAAACAGCAGATAATTAATTGAAGCTTTGATGCTCTGCATCTCAGAAGAAGAAATCAAGAATTTAATTTGAGCTTCTCATGTGTAGGAGAAAATCATGAAAATCTTGCAAAATAATTTGATTTTTAATCCAAATTAATCTGTCGAGTTTCTTAAATAATACCGTTTCTACATACAATGACTAGACATTTAATGCACGGACAAAACAGTTACATATGCAGTAGGTGGAACAGACACACTAAATTGATTGTTGATGTGTGTGTGTGTGTGTGTGTGTGTTGTATGGAAGAATGACTGAGCTTAGGCTAGCGACCAAGCAATGTGAACTTTTGCTGTAGGTGAAGGTCACTGGTGATGCGACATCCTGATCCCATGTACAAAATTTGAAAAGGGGAGTGGTTGGTGGGGGGGTAGATGATACCAATGCTGTTACTCTCATGTCTATATCATAATGTAAGATTTATTGTAGTAACTGGTTGTTAAATATTTATGTGATATAAGAGAGTCAATAAATAACACTGATTATGTAATAACAGATTTTTTTGGTTTCTGGTTTTACTCTGTTGATTTAAAGCAGCTTTTTTATCTTGTCTTTTTATCATGACTACATCTCTGAAGGAATATAACTGCATATTTATATATCAAAACAGTGGACTGTACAGCAAAATATTGTGTGCATCTCTGGCTCATTTGCTCCTCTTCCACTTTGAAACCTCAAAGTAAATAGCTCTTTACAAAAAAAAATGTAAGTCTGCACCTGTACATCACAGACAAGGACACAGGTGGAATTCATAAAGATTACTGCAAGGTATACATGCCACGGTAAACTTTTTGAATTCAGAGACATGCCTAATATGGTGCTCTAACACAAAGACGTGCAGCACCATGTCAGGCAGTCTCCAAGTCCATGCTACATGCAAATGAGGGAGTCCAGGGGGGAGGCATATGTTAATTAGCCATGTGCTCTCTCTACCCTGGAACTGTCCGCGGGAAAGTATTCATGCGCCGAGTATTTCATAAACATGCTCAGCAGTATAGATTAGTATGGCCACCCCTACCACTTCACAGTAGTGAATATGGGCAAAAGACCATTGTGGAAGCGATAAGTACTAGGGATTTTATTGGTAAGGAAGAGTTGGGGTGAATGAGTGTATGCAAGAGGGCATGTGTCTGTGTGTAAATACAAAACTGAGCTTTTTGGCTTCGCTTCTGATTGTGCCAGTGATCTGTGAAGGGTAATAATGTGCTACGATCACCAAGTCAACAGGAATGGAGTCTACACTAGTTAAACCTAAAATCTCTTATTTTTTCAAACAAAAAAGAAGACAAGTGTAGGATGCAATCTGCATGCAATCTTCAGATTGCCACATAATCAGATTCAGACTATAAGAGCAGTATAATAAAAGTATAGTTTTGTCCAAAAAGTTTAAAAGTAAAACATGGACTGCTGGTACTGAAAAGAAACCACATTGCCTAAAGTATTGCAGGAAAGAGGGTTATTTTCTTGTTCCTTAGCACAGAGTATCTAGGCAACTCATATAAGCAAGTCTATGGAATATGGTTGATGTCACTTCTTCGCTGTGAATTATAATTGCATATTGTTTTGCACAAAGTACATGGCACAACACACAGCTTTATTTTCAAATCATGTTTTAGTGCAGATTAGCTTAATTTGGTGGGATCACTTTATTTGAAACTATACTGTAATTTAAAGCCTGGACTTAACTGTATAGGTATAGAACTGTCTGATGTAAGGTACAGTCTCTTTATAAGTCTTTCTGAAGTTCTCTGTGGGAATGGAGCAGGCCACATTTAATTGTGTTGGATTTGCAGGCTTTGCAGAGTCACACTTGCAGCCTCATCTAGCTGTGTTCCAGAGTTAGCAACCCGTTTGTAAAGTACCAGCCGTACATTAAACATGTAGATCTTGGTTCCAGCTTTGAATGAGACAAAGATAAAGGGCTGCTACAGTTTCCAAGGGAACAGTTTTGCTTAGCATTTATACAATTATGAGAAGAGAAACACTACAGTGATACACTGAAGATGATTACACAAACCAGCGATACTGTCAATGACGGTTCGCTGTTCATAAGTCTTCCATTCGCTGTTAGTGCCCTCATCTTTGTGACTACTGAACCCCCCCCCACTGCTACACATCATACTTTGTTCCTAGTATTTAGAAAAGTAGATTTAAAATAAATAGTGGCTCTCCTTTTTAATTTAGTCAATATATAGAGATCTGATACAAAGGAAGGGTGTAATTAGTTTGTTGCAGTTGCCTTATCTTTAGCCTGTTATGTATCCTGCTCAGATTACACTATGAACCTGATAAATTCTAATGGTTATAAAGTTAAAATCAAACCTTCATGATGGCCATAAGGAAAAAAACAGCCTAGTTACTGTCCTATTAAACAAAAATTGCACATTAGAATGTAATGAATGTTAATGCCATAGAAACTGGAAAAAAAAAACATTTTACGTGATCCTAAACAACAAGTAGGACTATTTTGAAGGTTGCAGGTAAGTATCAGACTACAGGTTGTTTTATGGATTCTCCAGCATTTTCATATCACTTCTGAAGACATTGGGTCCTAGACTCTTGATCTCAGATTACCCATTATTAAAGCTGCTCCTTGGAACCATTTAAGTAAAATGCCACAAAGTTTTGTACAGATTACCTCTCTCAGTAGTGTCTCTCAGCCAAAGTCTAAAGCAGAGCCATAGAAAGGGTGGGGCAGATGGGACTTGTGTCCCAGGAACTAGGATATATGGGGCACCAACAGCAGATGATCTATACTTTTATTTTTAACAGTTTTTTTAATCTCCATGACAACAAAAATATGTGTTAAACATTCTCACCTCTTCCTTCCCTAAAAACCATATACCCAACAGTAGAGCCAATGTAATTCATTTAAAAAGAAACCAAAAGGCTTCACACACTCAAAGTACACTCACCTGAAACATCCTGCAGCTATCTTGTCAACATGTCAGCTAAAGTTATCAGACAACTTACTTGGCATCTGATACCATCCTCAAGTGGCCTGCTGTCAACATGTGCCCAGTCTCTAAGCATCAAAACATGGCCAAGATGACTTACAACATGCTGAAATAGGCCTCAGACATGAAACACCTCCTTTTTGATCTTACCTTGCTCTTAAATCAACCAAATCCAAGTGCTAAATTAAAAACAAAAGTAATGTTTCTCTGATATAATAATAAAATATAAAACTTATCCATATCTACTGACCGTACGGACCTAGAGAGTAACGAAAGCACATATTCCACCAAGCAAACAATCAAAAAACACCACTTGGTTACAAAATGCAGAAAAAACACAAAAGTGATTATCCCTGCATGCCTATGTCACAGTATCTGTTCATATGTTCACAAAATAACTTGTTACAGTTTATGATCTAGAATTCTTTGACTAACTCTGAGATTGTGATGCACTTTGTAGATTGTCTGTTGATAGGAAAGATACCTGATGGTTAGAGTCACAGTAGAATCTGTGGTTCATTGACTGATTTTGTTAAAATTGTCCTGGTGTGGCAGACAGGATAACATGCATTCATACAAGCTTCTTATTTTTCCTTGGTTATGATATCACACCTGTTGATTTCTACTGCTGGACATTTGCCAATAATTTTTTTTATTCTTGAAAGCATTTATAATTTCTAATACAGAGGATTATGACTAAATCTCTGATCATAACCAACTTATTGTGTGTTTAAGATAAGGGTGTCAAGAAATTCACCTTGAGAGTGAAGCTCAAGAGGTGAATTTTGGCATCTATATCAAGAACACATAAGGGTTATGATTAATGAGACCTCATCAAAATTCTTTTTAGTGTATGGATTTTTTTTTCTGTACAATGTAGTACCAGTTATAGAAAAAAAAATATAGGGGTGCAAAACAGTTTTACAAGCTTTCAAAGACTTTTAAAGCCAGTAAAACATTTTAGCACTGTTAGCATACAGAAACAGTGTATTTCTGAAGAACAGATGGCACTAAAAGACATTTCATTCTGCCCCACTTTGTGTTTATATACGTGTATCAGAGTGAAGTACCTAACAATGTTTAAAACAGTTTTACATTCTGTCACTATTCTTTGCCAGCCAGTACTGTCTGCTCTCAAGCCCCAGCAGAATACCCAATATTAACAGCACTTAGATTGCTTAACAAAATCTTGTTAAGCACCTTTCTGACATTACAAAGATGCTTAAGCTTGTATCCTGTTTTTGGTGCATAATCATAGAGCCACATGTATGCAATCATAGCAGGCTTCTGACACCAGTGAACATGCTTGTTAAAACAACAAAAGTTAGTACAATGACCTTGTGTACTTCATAACCTAGGTGGGAAATAATAACCCATGGATTGAAGAATCCTAAGGATTGGCCCCACTTCTTCTAATTTAAAATTCATAGATGTCTCTGGTATTTTTTTTTTCAAGAAGCAATCTTCATGATTTCATTAAATGTTTTACCACTAACATAGTATAGTGCCCTTGACGTGGTTAAATCTTACTGGTGATCATGCTCTCCATTAAAACCATCATCATAGACAGCATTAGTCACCAGCGATACCTATGGCTGCAGAGGTCTCTTGATCATCTTTGTCTGTGTTGGGGCCCTACAAAAGCTGACGTTGGCTGGGCAAGATTAGGAAGAAAAAAAAACAAAAAAAGGATAATTCATTCTCTCATTACATGCTATATCATAAACAGGGCTGTGATATGACCATTTCATGATAACGCCAATAATTGGTGAATGAACACGAGTGAGGTTAATAGCTAAAGACTGGCAGCTCAGAGTGACTGATCTTAGTTCTTACCTGAGATTTTAAGAGCAGATACTCCTGATCTACAGGGATGGTTTTCTCTTTCAGGGAGCTTTACAAATAATTTATTGGCACCAGATACTATAATGCTCGACTTCTTTGCACAAGAATTCTGTGCAAAGTCAATAATGGAGGAATAAAGGCTCAAAATCAGGAACACATTTTAAATAGTGCTCTAATTCACTTAAATAAGTTAACAGCATTAATTGTTTTGCAACATGCATTTTCTGAGCAATAAGTTTAAAATTCTAATGTTTGGCAATATTGACTATCTGTAATCCTGAATGATTTACCAGCAAATCAAACATTTTACAAGAGACATGGCAAAAATCTGTGGCAAAATCAGGGACATTGACAGATATGCATTCCTCTTCAATATCGTGAATAAATGTGGTGTACCCCTGCTGCTGTTTGATGACTGCTAAACACATAGCTGGCATTAAGCACTTATGGAACCCATGGCTGAGGGAAGCCCCCAGTTATCTCCTTGTGAATGAGGGCCCCCATGCAGAAGCCGCCAGTTTCTCCTTCTACTCCATTCATTCCTCGGCACCTCTTGGATGTCCACATGGCTGTGTGATGTCACTGCGCGATCGCAAACTTTTTTCTTTTCTTTTTTTTTTTTTTTAAACTTGAGGTAACCTAGACAGATGACTGTATTACTTTTTTGTAAAGAGGTCTTGTGCTAAGAGCACTGGGGGAGGGGGGGGAGGGGCTACGGTTTTAACAGTTTTATTTTACTTTTGTCCAGAATTCTTCTGCTAAGAAATTGAGAAAGGTAGGTTTGTCTGTAAATAATGTCCAGATCTGATGTAGTCTTTCTTTTATTTATATTTGTTTTGTCTACAATTGTGCTGAAAGATTGGTAGTGTGTGTGTGTGTGTGTGTGTGTGTGTGTGTGTGTGTGTGTGTGTGTGTGTGTGTGTGTGTGTGTGTGTGTATGTATGTGCTGAGGGGGACAGTGGCTCTGAGTATACAATGTATAAATGTTGTTTTAATGTATGCTAATACAAACCTTGTTATGTTAGTAATGCATTGTGTATACTGGCAATGTTTACGACTACCCCTGATGCTACATCTTTGTTCTATAAGTTTTTGCTTTGCCCAGAATTATTCTGCTGAGAGGCTGGAAGGGAGGTTAGTGACTGTCAGAATGTTGCAGAATGTATAGCTGTTTTAATGTCTACTAATGCAAACTCTGTTATGCTAGTATTGTGTACAGCAGTAATGTTTACAACTATCCCTGATGGTATGGCTTTTTTCTATGACAATTTTTTGCTTTGTACATAGTTATTGTGTTGAGAGATTGGGACCATGGTCAGAGGCTGTGAGAATGTTGCCAGTGGTCAAATGCTTGCCTAGTATTTTTTTAAATGAGGTCAAGCAATATATAAGCACACTATTAATGTTGCACCTTTGTCTTGTTTTTATTTTTCACTTCATTCAAAATTATTGTTCTGAGACATTGAGGGGTTAGAGGATGTGAGCATCTGTAGAGTGTAGTGATGTCTTAATGCATCCTAATGTAAACACTGTTCTTTTATCTAAGTTTATCAGAGCAATGTTTTAAACTATCCCTGATGTTATGCCTTTGTTCTGCAGTTATTTTTGGCTGCTTCTGGAATTATGCTAAGAGGTTAGGAGGTTGGTAGGGCCTGTGAGAATGTTGTACAATGTCCAGATGTTTATTATTTTTGGTCTGTTCTTCCACAAAAATATGGGATCATACAACTCATGCTACTGCAAAATCTTACTCTAGCATTGTTGTTAGTTCGTAAGCACAGTATTTTAAATCCCTAACGTAATGCCTTTGTCATGGGGTGGTTTTGCTTCATGCAGATTTATTATAGCAATGTATAAAACTATCCCTTGTGTTGCACCTTTTGTGAAGGCTGCCAGCACAGCTAACTAGAATTTTCTAAATAATTATATGTCATTTGTGAATATTAATATGATCTATAGGCTTGTCTTAAAAATGTAAGAGAACTATATGTTATGTGTATATTAAACTGCTAGTGCAGAAGTGTGTGTTAAACTGTATGTGCTGAGCTTCAAGAATGAAACCACAGTGTACCCTACTGAAAAAGAACAGAGTTAACTTGCAAACTCTAAGGAAATAAGTGAATTGTTTATGATGGTGTTTATCTCAACTACGAGACAGAATGTCTGCAGCCAGAATTCTTCTTATTCTCTGGAAACAGAAATAATTACAGGTTCAAAGGTATAAGTGTCTAACTGTTTTACAACTTCCAGTTCCAGGCAAACATCTGAGAGGTAAGTATTTCTGACACAGAGGTGCTACATTTTAAGTTTCTGTTAGCCTGAGAACTGAAGGCAGAGGTGACAAAGAATGATGTAATCTGAGATACCCCAGCAGAAATGTTTGATAGTTTAAGAACTATCTCAGAGAGTGAGTCTGTGCATTTTGTATTTGACTTTGGATCTGACAACATCCTCTCATCAGCACTTGTCTTGCTCTGCAAGTAAGTCGCTTAGGGTATAGTATCTCTTAGATATAGATAGGAATACAGTAAAGATTAGTTTAGATGTTTTCTGTATTTATTTGAGACTGTTCTACAATGTTGTTTTAAAATATTTCCTGTGATTCTGAACTCTGTTGTCACTGTGTTGAGTTACTGAGTATTGCCTTGTTCTTTTATTATTTATTATTAAATATATTTAAACCTTTTAATTGTGGCTGGGTTGTCTACAGATATTTAAGTTCTTAGAGTACTTGCATATGTATTTGGTGACACTGTATAGGCCACTCTTAAATAGCCTTAAAAGCCTTGGACACATTTACCATTTGGATAACAGTAACATTACACAGTGGAACTGGTCATCCTTTGGGAAAGGTCTTATAGCAGCTAATAAGAATGGTTGGTGGCAGCTGGTACTACCTTATAGTCCGGGAAGAAGGAGGCATAGCTAGTGAATCTGTGCCAGTCTTCCCCAGGAGCATCTGTATGTTTGTATATAAATCAAATCTCAAAGTGTGTGTGTGTGTGTGTGTGTGTGTGTGTGTGTGTGTGTGTGTGTGTGTGTGTGTCAGCTACTTGGCAGGGACATGAAGCACTGGTTGGACAGAGAGGGTGCTGGAAGTTTTGGCTTGACCACTTGGCTGAGATCTTAACCCTATAACTGTGCCAGTGGGGAGTCTTATTGGGGATCTGGATAAAGAGACAGAAACCAGCCCCAGACTGACCATGATCTCTGTGTACTCTTAAAAGTGAAATTGTATTTTACTGTGTGTGTACTTGTCATCCTCCCCATGTACAAATCCCTCACTGGTACTAGTGGTGAGGATTGAGGCTCCTTGATTACTGGGCCAGTCAGTGGCATCACACCTTTGTTATGTGGTTATTTTTGGCTTTGTCTATACTTGTTAAGTTGAGAGGTTAGGAGATAGGTTGAACTGCTACAATTCTACAATGTTGGACAATGTTTAGATGTTTGTCGGGTAATTTTAGTGTGTTTCACATCAAAAATGTGGGTTCATGCAATGCATGCTCCTGCAAAATCAGTTCTAGCATCTTTTAGTTCATAAGTACATTGTTCTAAACCCCTACCTTTTAGTTCATAAGTACATTGTTCTAAACCCCTACTGTTATACCTTTGTCTCATTTTTTTTGGTTTATTTACTTCGTCTGGAATTATTTTTCAGAGACATTGGGGGGGGGGGGTTGCTGTGAGAATTCTGCCGAATATTCTGTTTTAATGCATGCTAATGAAAACCCTGCTATTCTAATATTGTTCTAAGTTTATCCTTGATGTTACTCATTTGTTCTGCATTTTTGGCTTTGTCTACTAGAATTATTGTGATGAAAGGTGGGGGGTAGGGGCTGGGAGAATGTTGTAGAATGTTTGCCTGATAGTTTTGGTCTGTTCCTCACTCACAATGATTATGTAGCCCAATGTTGAAGGCTGATGCTACTAGAAAAATGGACTTCATGTTTCATATCCTCCATGTGATGCATGGTACATTCCCGGCTTTATACTTTTGTCTAGAGTTCTTGTGCTGGGGGGGATGGGGATGGGAATGTCCATCTCCCGATGTTTGCTTGGCACTTCTGTTATGTCCATCATAAATGAGGTTTTCTAGCAAGTCCATGATTTTACTTGTTTGTTCTACCACGGACATACAGAATGAAATTATCCAGCTGATTGCAAATGCTACTTTAAGGACTACTGTATGGAAGGTGAAGGATAATAGGTACTTTTACATGATTCTTGATTGCACGCCAGATATCAGCAATCAAGAGCAAATTGCTGTAGTAGCTAAGTATGTGGGTATTTCAAAGACTGGATTCACAGTTGAGGAACAATTGTCTGAGATTTGTACCTGTTAATGGCATAACCAGAGCAGGACATACAGAAGCACTTCTTCAGACTCTGAAAAATCATCAACTGGATATTAATGACTGTCGAGGACAAGGATAGGACAATGGCAGCAACATGAAAGGGAAATGAGATGGAGTGTAGGTCTGGATAAAACAGATGAATTCAAGGGCTTTTTATGTGCCATGTGCCTGCCATAATTTAAATCTTATAGTTAGTGATGGAGCATAATCATCACTACAGGCAGGGTCATTCCCTGGATGTCTGCAGAACATTTACGTACTCTGTTCAGCATCAACGAGCCAATGGCAGACATTTTGAAACGGCAAATAAACATCACTGCTAGCCACTGTTGGAGACTCACAGGGAATGCAGGATAGACTCTGTCAAGGCAGTAAGATTTCAGTTGAAGGGAGTTGTGGAAGCATTACAGGAGATAGGTGAAGCTTTACATACAAGTAATGCTGCAACATATCAACTTGCAAGGGGATTGTGCTTGGTACTAATGTCATACCAATTCATTGTATGTTTAGTGGTTTAGAGGTAAATCATTCAAGCAAAGTTCTGCAGAGTCCATCGGTTGATATTTCAACATGTGTCAAAGTGCTGGCATCAACTATGGAGCTGCTGAAGAATTAGAGAGAGACAGGATTTCAACATGCCATGGGTGAAGCCTCCAAGATAGAAAAACTGGATGTTGGCACCACATTTCAGGAAAAGAGGCAGAGGAAAATGAAGCGGTTCTTTGACTATGGAAAGGATGAGACTGTACAGGATCCACTGGTAAAACTATGTGTAGAGTTCTTCAGTGTGCTGCTGGACAGAACAATGCAATCATTTACTGACCGGTTTGAGCAGCTTTCAGAGCTTGATAAGGCTTTTGGATTTTTATTAAATATTAAAGCTTTGAGTGACTTTGCAGAAGACACATTGCTCCAACACTGCAAGGCTCTGAAAGAAAAGCTGACTGACAGGATAAGTGGCCACTGTGACATTGAAGACTCTGACCTTGGACAAGAACTGAAAAACTTTTCTTGAATGATTGATAATGAATCATCAGACTTAGCTGTGCTGTCAACTGTGCATGAAGTGTGACAAGGTTTATCAAACAACAACCGCATTGAAGACTTTGTCGGAAAGAAAATCTGTAAGATCCCAGTAAAACTCTAGGTATGTCCTCATAATTTCTTTCTAGTAATCTTTTATAATGCTGTATGGTAGTAAATTTCAGGTAGTACCTTAGCCTGGCTTGTATAGTATGCTGTGTAGTCACTGATTTTTCCTTACTCCAGTAGGTAGGACCCAGTAGTACAAGGATGATAAAACTAGCAGGATTTGTTGAGGCAAATAAAGCCAACCAAACAGCAAAACAGCACACGATTGTAGACAAACCAAAACAGAGACAGGAGAAAGCTGCAACACTTTATTCTGGTACCTCGGCTAAATGCCTTCAAAGGAATAAATGCATTAATGCTTGTTGCACCTTATATACTATAAGACATCAATTAATGTAATTGACAAACACACCTTGATTGACCCATGGAATTTAAAGAGACATAATGTAAAAGCATGTATATATTTAAACACATGCCACACACAACACTATGAAAAAGTGCAAAAATTATGTGCAAAATTCTGTACATAAATAACTATATAACAATTGTGTACAAAACACCTAAAATTACACCTAACACTACATCTAGAAAAAACTTTGAATACATAATACAAAGTTATATCGTAAGATTGACTTCTAAATTCATGCCCCTAGGTTTTAAAGTACTGTATTTCAAAATAAACCTGCTTTCTAACTTTAACAGGCTTTGTAAAAAGTTTCCAGTATTATAAAATTCCGGCTTGGCAAGAGCACAAAAAAATAATGAATCAGAACTACCATTGTGGAATAAATTGAAATGTTGAGAAACCGGGCTGTCATTTCAAACATTTCGAATATCACCTAGATGTTCTAAGACACGAACTCTTTTAACTGCCGTTTAGTCTGGCCAATGTAAAATTTGGATGGAACACAATCACACCCAATCAAATACACAACCCCACATGATTTACAATTAAAAAAATTGTGAGCAGTGTATTTAACCCCATTAATGAAACTGCCTGATAAGTTTTTTACTTTTGAACAAATCTTGCATGTTCCACATCTGAACATGCCGGAAGGTAGATTCTTAATACTACCAGCCATGCCACAAGTTTTCACTTTATATTTCAAAATTTCCTTCAGGTTGGCATACCTGCCATAAGAAAAGGAAACATGATTTGGAAACATGTGACCAATCTCCTCATTATTACAAACAATGGGCCACAGGAACTCAACAATATTCTTTAGCCTCACAGAAAAAGGGGAAAATTTAGTGACAAAAAACAATCTATCTATGTCTGCACAAGCAAACTTTTCATCTCTAGATTTGACAGCATAAACTTTACCAAAATTGTTGCTTTTTCTGTTGGAATTAAGTAATCTATCTAAACTCTTGCTTATTAAACTTTCAGAATATCCTCTCATTAACAGTCTTTTTCTTATATTTTCAAATTCCAAATTCCAAATGCTCCTCTCAGAAGTATGTTCACTAGTGCGTTTAAATTCCCCAAAAGGGAGTGCCTCAATTAAATGGGCCGGATGTGCACTGGTAGCATATAGGAAATTATTGGAAGCTGTACATTTCTTATAGGGTCTAAATTGGACTGTTCCTTCATTATTCACATATAATAAGATGTCCAAAAATTGGATCTCATACTTGTCTGAAGTATATGTAAATTCTAAACCAAACCTGTTCTGATGCAACATAGAAATAAATTCCTCAAACTCCAACTTATTACCCTTACATATGAAAATTAAATCATCTATGTATCTATGATAAGACACAACTTTTTTCTGAAAAAAATCAAGAGTATATAAAAAACTGGTCTCAAAATAAGACATAAACAAAATTGCGTAAGTTGGGGCAAAATTAGCCCCCATTGCAGTCCCCTCTCTCTGGAGAAAGAATTTTTGTTCAAAAGTAAAATAATTGTGAGTTAAAACAAACTCCAAAAGCAGAATCAGATAAGTGGTTCGTGGACCCTCACCCAAAATTTTGGCAATTGCTTCTAAACCAAATTTTGTTTTAATACTGGTGTAGAGAGCCTTAACATCCACCGTAGCCCAGTAAAAATTATCCTCCCACCTTAAATTTCGCATTAGATCACAATATTGATTAGTATTGCTGATGTGAGAACTCACATTTTTAAGTTCTTTTTTCAAAATGTTATCCAAAAATATTCCCACATGTTCCAAAAAACCCCCACAGCAGGACACAATTGGACGACCCGGAGGGTCCTGTAAATTCTTGTGTAATTTTGGAAGTGTGTAAAATGTAGGGTCCCTAGGATCAGTTATATATAAACTTTTCACATCCTTGCTACTAAGAAAACCAAGCCTTTCACCCCTCTCTAGGAGCTCCAGCAATTCAGAGTTAAATTGAGCAATAGGGTTAACAGATAGCTCACCATAAACATCCTCATTGCACAAAAGGTCAAAATTCATTTTTAAATAATGGCATTTGTCCATTATAACCCAGTTGCCACCCTTGTCTGCAGTGCAAAATTTATATTCATCAGAAACTTCCTTCATCTGCTTTAGTGCCAACCATTCCTGCTTTGTGAGATTAAATTCAATGAATTGTTTCAAAAACAGTAGATATTCAGTTTCTACTTTTTTACACAAAACATTTTCAAAGGCCCTTAATACAGCTGAGCTTTTAGGAGGACAAAAAGAGCTATGTGTAGGCAAGCGAGGCATAGGTAATTTACCACAACCAGTAAAAAATCGTTCATTACACTCAGAAATGCAAACAGAACTGGCTCCCATAGCGGTGTGTGATTCAAAGCAAGCACTATTCTCAACATCATATTCATATATGGAAAGGTCCATTAAAGGATCCTCTGTTATTGAAGAATACTCAGTGCTAACCAAATTGTTAATGTCAACATCACTACTATTTGAATCATTTGAATCGTTTAAATCATTAGCATTCAACACAGAATTTGAAGTTAACAAATTGTCAGGAGCGTTTTTTAACTCAAAAAATACTCTTAAATAAAGTTTACGACAAAAACGCTTAACATCTAATAATAAATCTGAAAGTGCAGGCACTTTAGTTGGTACAAATTTACTACCCTTTTCTAGTACCTTTTGCATATCAGAAGTGACAATCAAGTTACTTAAATTAACAATCTGTGTATAATTACCAAAATTATGAGTCCCAAAAACAATATTGGATCTATGCACAGAGGTGCAGTTCAAGTCCAGCAGAGAAACTCCACTAATATCTTCGGTTCCGACCCTTCTGTCGCGACTTCCGTTTGGACCCCTGTCGAAAGTTCCATCTACCTTGATCTTCTGTATCTGAAGCTGCACTTACAACTTCAGTACTGTTGATGCTTTCAAAAGAAACACTTTTCTTGCTTGTAGCTGTGTCTGAAGACGAGACTGACGAGTCCCGACCACTACGTGAACCACGCGAACCACGTGAGCTCCCTTCACCACTCTTCATCTGGGAAAAACCATTTTTAGTTTTGCGTTGCCAAGAATAAATGAGATTTTTACTGAAGTCATTTACATCTCTATTTAACTTCTTTTTCTTTCTTGCGATTACGTCGCATTCAATTTTTGAAACCTCTTCATTGATGCCTTTAACCGCCGAAAGGAATGTTGTGTCAGGATATTCAGCAGCTAACGCGGCCTCCCCTTCAGCAATTTGGGTTTGGATTATACCCAAACTTCTCCGGTTACGATTAATAAGAATCTTTAACCAATTTAGAGAACACTGTAGTGAAGCCGCTTTCCACTCCTCTAAAAAAACACTTTCATCCTCAGCAAATTTAAAGGCAGGCAACTTGTCAATTCTTAAGCCTCTAGGTGTGATGGAAAGTTCAACATATTTCTCCAGTAGGCGCAAATCATAGAATAAAGAAGTCTCTTTTATTCTTAACTTTTTCAGGTCATCAAACTTTTTATCAAAAGAAACATTACCAGATACAGTCCACGGATCAAATTGTGCCAACTTGCTATCCCTTTCTTTTGCCAAGTTAGCAAACAAAAAACCGCTTCCATTCAAATTTGACATGATTGAAAATCTCCCAGTCTCTGAGAATGAAATAAAGCCAACCAAACAACAAACCAGCAAACGATTGTAGACAAACCAAAACAGAGACAGGAGAAAGCTGCAACACTTTATTCTGGTACCTCGGCTAAATGCCTTCAAAGGAATAAATGCATTAATGCTTGTTGCACCTTATATACTATAAGACATCAATTAATGTAATTGACAAACACACCTTGATTGACCCATGGAATTTAAAGAGACATAATGTAAAAGCATGTATATATTTAAACACATGCCACACACAACACTATGAAAAAGTGCAAAAATTATGTGCAAAATTCTGTACATAAATAACTATATAACAATTGTGTACAAAACACCTAAAATTACACCTAGAAAAAACCAGCCCCAGACTGACCATGATCTGTGTACTCTTAAAAGTGAAATTGTATTTTACTGTGTGTGTACTTGTCATCCTCCCCATGTACAAATCCCTCACTGGTACTAGTGGTGACGATTGAGGCTCCTTGATTACTGGGCCAGTCAGTGGCATCACACCTTTGTTATGTGGTTATTTTTGGCTTTGTCTATACTTGTTAAGTTGAGAGGTTAGGAGATAGGTTGAACTGCTACAATTCTACAATGTTGGACAATGTTTAGATGTTTGTCGGGTAATTTTAGTGCGTTTCACATCAAAAATGTGGGTTCATGCAATGCATGCTCCTGCAAAATCAGTTCTAGCATCTTTTAGTTCATAAGTACATTGTTCTAAACCCCTACCTTTTAGTTCATAAGTACATTGTTCTAAACCCCTACTGTTATACCTTTGTCTCATTTTTTTTTGGTTTATTTACTTCGTCTGGAATTATTTTGCAGAGACATTGGGGGGGGGGGGGGTTTGCTGTGAGAATTCTGCCGAATGTTCTGTTTTAATGCATGCTAATGAAAACCCTGCTATTCTAATATTGTTCTAAGTTTATCCTTGATGTTACTCATTTGTTCTGCATTCATTTTTGGCTTTGTCTACTAGAATTATTGTGATGAAAGGTGGGGGGTAGGGGCTGGGAGAATGTTGTAGAATGTTTGCCTGATAGTTTTGGTCTGTTCCTCACTCACAATGATTATGTAGCCCAATGTTGAAGGCTGATGCTACTAGAAAAATGGACTTCATGTTTCATATCCTCCATGTAATGCATGATACATTCCCGGCTTTATACTTTTGTCTTGAGTTCGTGTGCTGGGGGGGATGGGGATGGGAATGTCCATCTCTCGATGTTTGCTTGGCACTTCTGTTATGTCCATCATAAATGAGGTTTTCTAGCAAGTCCATGATTTTACTTGTTTGTTCTACCAAGGACATACAGAATGAAATTATCCAGCTGATTGCAAATGCTACTTTAAGGACTACTGTATGGAAGGTGAAGGATAATAGGTACTTTTACATGATTCTTGATTGCACGCCAGATATCAGCAATCAAGAGCAAATTGCTGTAGTAGCTAAGTATGTGGGTATTTCAAAGAATGGATTCACAGTTGAGGAACAATTGTCTGAGATTTGTACCTGTTAATGGCATAACCAGAGCAGGACATACAGAAGCACTTCTTCAGACTCTGAAAAATCATCAACTGGATATTAATGACTGTCGAGGACAAGGATAGGACAATGGCAGCAACATGAAAGGGAAAAGAGATGGAGTGTAGGTCCGGATAAAACAGATGAATTCAAGGGCTTTTTATGTGCCATGTGCCTGCCATAATTTAAATCTTATAGTTAGTGATGGAGCATAATCATCACTACAGGCAGGGTCATTCCCTGGATGTCTGCAGAACATTTACGTACTCTGTTCAGCATCAACGAGCCAATGGCAGACATTTTGAAACGGCAAATAAACATCACTGCTAGCCACTGTTGGAGACTCGCAGGGAATGCAGGATAGACTCTGTCAAGGCAGTAAGATTTCAGTTGAAGGGAGTTGTGGAAGCATTACAGGAGATAGGTGAAGCTTTACATACAAGTAATGCTGCAACATATCAACTTGCAAGGGGATTGTGCTTGGTACTAATGTCATACCAATTCATTGTATGTTTAGTGGTTTAGAGGTAAATCATTCAAGCAAAGTTCTGCAGAGTCCATCGGTTGATATTTCAACATGTGTCAAAGTGCTGGCATCAACTATGGAGCTGCTGAAGAATTAGAGAGAGACAGGATTTCAACATGCCATGGGTGAAGCCTCCAAGATAGAAAAACTGGATGATGGCACCACATTTCAGGAAAAGAGGCAGAGGAAAATGAAGCGGTTCTTTGACTATGGAAAGGATGAGACTGTACAGGATCCACTGGTAAAACTATGTGTAGAGTTCTTCAGTGTGCTGCTGGACAGAACAATGCAATCATTTACTGACCGGTTTGAGCAGCTTTCAGAGCTTGATAAGGCTTTTGGATTTTATTAAATATTAAAGCTTTGAGTGACTTTGCAGAAGACACATTGCTCCAACACTGCAAGGCTCTGAAAGAAAAGCTGACTGACAGGATAAGTGGCCACTGTGACATTGAAGACTCTGACCTTGGACAAGAACTGAAAAACTTTTCTTGAATGATTGATAATGAATCATCAGACTTAGCTGTGCTGTCAACTGTGCATGAAGTGTGACAAGGTTTATCAAACAACAACCGCATTGAAGACTTTGTCGGAAAGAAAATCTGTAAGATCCCAGTAAAACTCTAGGTATGTCCTCATAATTTCTTTCTAGTAATCTTTTATAATGCTGTATGGTAGTAAATTTCAGGTAGTACCTTAGCCTGGCTTGTATAGTATGCTGTGTAGTCACTGATTTTTCCTTACTCCAGTAGGTAGGACCCAGTAGTACAAGGATGATAAAACTAGCAGGATTTGTTGAGGCAAAGGAAGCTAACTCCTCATGAGTCCGGGGAAGTTGGGAGTGGCAGGACTCATAGAGAGGCCAGGACAGTTGGGAGCGGCAGGACTCGTTGTGAGGCCAGAACAGTTGGGAGTGGCAGGAATCATCATGAGGCTAGGACAGTTGGGAGCATCAGGACTCATTGTGAGGCCATGACAAAAGCACAGGAAGAACAAATTGCTCATGACACTAAAAGTGGCAGCAATCAGTAAAGCTGAGGAGCTAACTGCACACTGAAAATGAATGACACACTGGTGGTATTGACTTCACCTTTCTCTTTGGGTTTGAGTCTGCCTGCTCAGACTCCGTAAACCCTATGGCTCTCTCCTGTGTGTTTCTTTGGGTCCGAGTTGTCTGCCTCAGACTCAATAATCCCCATGGCTCTCTCTTGTGTGTTTCTTTGGGTTTGAGTCTGTCTGCCTCAGGCTCACTAATCCCCATGGCTCTCTCTTGTGTGTTTCTTTCGGTTTGAGTCTGTCTGCTTCAAGCTCAGTAATATCATGGTTTTCTCCCGTATGCCTTGTGCATTTCTTTGGGTTTGAGTCTGTCTGCCTGTGCGTTTATAGTCTTTTCTATGTCTGTCCCATGGCTGTCGTGTGTGTGCCTGCAGTGTGACTGTTCTGCATGTAAGTAACTGTCTGTCTTGTGTGATGGGGTGAGTTTATTAAATGCTGCTTGTGTGTTTCAGTCTTGCCATAGTGCTGCCATCATCTTGTGTTTGGGAGTCTAAATGCGTGGTATCTCAGTTCTGTCCTGCAGTAATGCTGCCTTAGGCTTTTGTGGGTCTCTCTTCAGTCTTGCTATAATGCTGTCTTTATCTTGTGTGGGTGTCTGCCCTGTGTGCAAGAGTCAGTGTAGCTGTCTTGTGTGCCTCTGCCCTGTGTGAGGTAGTCAGTGTGGGTGTCTCTGTTCAGCCTTGTTGTTTTGCTGCCTTTGTCTTGTGCATCTGTGCTGTGCGTGGGAGTCAGCGTGGGTGTCCTTATGTACCTCTCTGGAACTGGCTAGCTTAATGTGGTACAGAGGCTTGTCGTAATGTAACAACATTGATACTAAAAGCCAGTCAGGCATAGCTCTCAACCTCTTGGCACAAAAAATCTTGATAAAGGCTACCTCGCTGTGATACAGGGGCTTGTAATGTAACATTGGCACTAAATGCCAGTCAGTGTGTGCATGCACCTCTGTGTGCCTACCTTGCTGTGGTACTGGGGCTTGTCATAATGTAACACTGGTAATAAATGCCAGTCAGTGTGTGTGTGTGTGTGTGTGTGTGTGTGTGTGTGTGTGTGTGTGTGTGTGTGTGTGTGTGTGTGCGTCTGTGTGTGTGTGCACACCTGTGAGTTGCTATCTTGTTGTGGTACATAGGTTTGTCATAATGTAACATTGGTACTAAATGCCAGTCAGTGTGTACATGCACCTGTTAGTGGCTACCTTGCTGTGGTACTGGGGCTTGTCATAATGTAACATTGGTACTAAATGCCGGTCAGTGTGTGCAAGCACGTCTGTATGGCCACCTTGCTGTGGTACAGGGGTTTATCATAATGTAACATTGGTACTAAATGCCAGTCAGTGTGTGTATACCTTGGCACTTCAAGTTTTACTGATCTGAATGTAGTAACACTGCAGTGATTGTTAAATGGTGCTGGGACAGCTTGACAGGGAAGTGGGTGTGACAGCAATATGGTCACACTTTATGTTCTCCTGGGTAGGGCCCCCAACTTGAAACTTGCAGGGGGACCCCCAAAATGCTACCACTGGCCCTTACTAAACAACAGTCACTGATCTGGTGAGGCAGTACTAGTGTCACAAAATGTATTGTTACTTGCTGCAATCAGTGTAAAACTAGTACGGCCATGGCTTGTGTGTGTGTGTGTGTGTGTGTGTGTGTGTGTGTGTGTGTGTTGGGGGGGGGTTGCAGTGTAAGTGGAACAACACGCCCATAATTTCATTCACTTTCTATGACAAGCAACATTAGCATTGTCATTATTATTGCTGTGGTGGTGCTGCGGTAGCATTGTCGCCTCACAGTAAGACGTTGTCCTGTTCGATTCTCAGCTAAAGTGTCTCCTGTGTGCAGACATGCATGAATGGGTGTACCTTCGTTGAACGTTGTGTGCCAGGGCCGGCAACTCGGCATGTAAAAATCTACTGCCAATCATTAGCGGACCGAAGTTCCCTAACCGAAAAAGACACAACAACAATTCTGCGTGTGTGTGTGTGTGTGTGTGTGTGTGTGTGTGTGTGTGTGTGTGTGGGGTTACAGTGTATTTAACAATAACAAGTTGGCCATAATTTCTTATTACATATGATGAGTGGCTATCTGTGGTTGTTTGACAAAAGAAAGATGCGTGTGTGAAAGCAGCTGCTATTTGCCATGGTGTGGCAGTAAACAGCTTTACCACTTCCCAGTGCTTTCACTCTGGTTGAGTTATAGGCTGTAGTTTTTACTATGTGGAATCTGCATGTCCTCGTATCTGAATGGGTTTACACATGTGTTCATAGGTGTTTACTAGGCTAAGGACCACAAGGGCCTTTTTAAGCCTAGCCATGCTCTGACAAGTTCTGATACCCTTGATAAGTGTAAGCAGGGGATTGGAAGATGAACCATTTACAGGTTACCTGTGTCCATTAGAGACACAGATGCCAAATCAGGGATGAATTTCCGGTTTCCCATCCAATTGTCCAAGTTGCACTTGAATTGGGTTAGGGAGGAACTCTGGTTCACATGGATGGGGAACCTGTTCCATAGACGCGGTAGTCTATGGAATACATACCCATCTCTCCAGCAGGACCTATTTATATCACAGGCAAGGTTTAAGTCTTTAGAATGGGTAATTCTGGTGCTGTTTGTTTTGTGGATATGCAGGAGGTCCATCAGAGTGGGGTCTAGCAATGCCCTATATGCCAGGCATGGATCTCCCCTCAAAAGCCTGTAGGAGACAGAATACAGGGATAGGGCCTTGAGGCGGTCTGCATAGGACATTTTACTTATGCCCTGTATTCTTTTAGTGAGGAACCTCTGTGGACATTCCAGTTGTTGTATATGCCTGGTTAGGTACATACCAAAGGGGGCACTATACTCAATGATAGGGCTGATGAATCCCAAATACAGTGGAACAATGACTTCCTTGGACTTAAATTCCATACCTTTGTTTATAAGTTGTGCAATATAGAATGATTTTCTCACTGCTGTAGACACGTGATGGTCAAAGGCTAGATTACTATCTGTGTCCCTCAGTCCCTGACTACTGGGTCAACTCTAAGGGTTGTGTTGTCAATATGATAGTTACCAGGGATGGATGACTTCCCAAAGGATACTATTATGCATTTTTTGACATTTAGTTTTTGTCCATGGCTCTGACACCAGTTGTTTGTCTGTGTCAGCCCCTCCCGGAGAACATTTCTGTCAGTGTGCGATTCAATGACAGCTCCTAATTTGCAATCATCTGCATATTTAGTCAGCCAGAGACCAATGACATTGGCCTTGATTTCTGAGAAGTAAATGCCAAAAAGGAGTGGCCCAAGGAATGATCCCTGAGGGACTCCACTTGTGACTGGCCTCTTCGTGGAGGTAGACTCCCCAATTCTAACTTCCTGGGTCCTATCTGTAAGCCAGTTGGCTATCCTCTGGGTGACATATGGGCTTGCACCTAACCTCTTAAGTTTGTCAACATTGCCTGAGTGCGGTATTGTGTCAAATGCCTTGGCCAGGTCAAGGCAGGCAGTGTGAACAGTTTTGATTTCTGCCCTTGATGAAACTAAACTGGTTGGGTCCAGTGTCTGGAGGTTTACTATATCTCTATTGATCAGCTTTATGATAATTCTTTCCATGCAAAATCACAGTGGGTAAACAAGTGCAACCAAGGAACTGTAGAAAAACAACCACTTGAAGGCGGTGTCCAGTAACACAAGACACCAGGTGTCCTCAATAAAAATGCTTTAATGCAAAGCCAAAATCCACAGCAGCAACAAATACAATTTGCGAAAAGCAGCACAGCTACAAGAACAGAATGTTGGATAAGCGCTTTCGTCTGCTACCATAGCAGACTTTATCAAATCTACTGCTGCCTTACACAGGCATAGTTAAATAATCAGTACAATTAATGTCTTAAAAAGTTTGAAAGACATAGTACAATCAACATACAAATGGTAAAAAAGAAAAAAAACATGTCATAACTTAGCAGCCCTCTCTATTAAAATTGGTTTTAAAGACAAACTGTCATTTAAGCCTGGTGGGTACCAGGCATTTAAAAGAAGCTGCCATTTAAACTCACTTTTATAAATATTGTTAGCCCAATTGCCACCCCTAGATTTTTTCATCACTACTTCAAGTATACTAAATTTGTAGCCAGAAAACGACCCACATATAAGGGAATGTCTATAAAGGGCATTGTTCGTGTTGTGAGTGTTAATGGCATACAAGTGTTCATACACCCTCTTTTTTAGGGCTCTTTCCATTTTACCCACATAGTATGCTTTACAACCAGTGCAAACAGACAGATAAACCAGTCCTACAGTGTTACAATTACCCCCCACTAACCTAACTTTGTGGACTGTGTCCCCCAAAGTGATCTCTCGTGTGTTCAATACACAGGGTCAATAATTATACCTACCACATGTTTTGGTACCATTATTGTTCCTCCTAGTAACAGGATGTTCTAACAAAGTTTTTATATTATTACTCACATTAAAATAAATGTGGGACCCAAACCCAAGGCTTGAGTGAATTTATTACACTCCAAAATAACCCAGTTCTTACACAAGATGTACTATCAAACAAAAACGGCTGTAGGTAAATCCAAGGTGCATAAAAACATGAAGTGAGAACAAAACAACAATGCACCAAGGTAGCACACAATAGCGTCTTTAATAAAATAAACAAAAGAAAACAGTGGTAAGCACTTCCGCAACACTCAGTTGCTTCTTCAGACAAAATGTTAAAACAGCTCATTTCTAAAATACTCTTGAAACTAATTAGCATAATTAGTGATGTCATACCTGAAGGAGCATTTAAAGGCACAGACAAAAACTAAACATAAATCAGATAAAATACATAACATAAGCTTCTATTAAGCATAAAAAATCTTTTTTAAAAAATCAATTATATAAAATTCATTCATAAGTAAGAGGCAATAAATATTATGCTTAAAATTATTTGTGTTTACATGCCTGGCTTTCAAAAAGGGACCAGAGATGTGGTACCATTAAGACCTGGATATTTGTCTGCATTAAGTTTCATTATCCATTTTTGTTCACAACCTTCAGTAATATTTTCTATATCCCCTCCTCTCAAATTTTTATGTATCTGTTGTAAGACAAAAAACTGGAAGGAATGTGAGGGATCAGTGTTCATGACATGATTAGCTAATGCATTTGTATGTTTTCTATTCCTGATATCACAAAGATGTTCCAAAATTCTACCTTTAAAAGATCTATTAGTCTTGCCAACATAGAAAACAGGACATCTCTTGCAGAAACCATAATAAACCACATCAGTACTTTTACAATCAGCATATGTATGGGAATACAGATGGAACTGTTTTGTTGGATGAGTATATGTATTTGTGCTATAAATGTAAGGACATGCACTACATGACCTGCATGGATAGGTACCCTGACGTGTGGAAAGAGAATTTGGCTTGTGTGTCTCTCTATTACAAAGATGCTGTTTGAGTGATTTATTATTCCTAAAGCTAAAGTGTGGAATGCTACTGGTAATAGCATTTAGATTAGGTATTTGCAAAAGGTGCCAGTGTTTCTTAACAACATCAATATATTGGTTTATGTTGCTGGCAAACTGAAACACTACTCTAAACTCATTAATAGGCAAGGTACCATTGCTATTAGTAGCAGGATTATCCATAGCTGGATTAAAATAAGGTCTGCATTTTGTGTGCCTCAATTTCCAGGCATCAGAGACTGTTTTATCAATCTCAGTAGGATTATAGCCTCTTTGGAGAAAATCACATTTGAGATTACTAAGTGCTGCATGTTGCATCCTCATCATTGTTGTGTAATCTCAGGGTCCTGAATACTTGCCCTTTTAACACATTTCTTGGAATATGTCTGGGGTGCATGCTTGTTTTATGCAGGTATGTATTTTTTCTAGTAGGTTTGTGGTAAACTTGACTCCTTAGATTATTTAGATCAGATTTAGTCAAATGTACATCAATAAAATCAATATTTTCAGCAGAGATCTGATATGAAAATGTTAACAAATCAGTAGTAGTATGTAAGTAAGTCACAAAGGATGCAAAATTTAAGCCATCACCTTTCCATAACATAAAAATGTCATCCACAAACCGTACATACCATAATACATGTTCTATAAAGGGATTTTGGCTGGAAAGAACAAATGTTTCTTCCCAACAAACTAAAGCTAGGTTGGCGTAGCTATTGGCACAGGGGGTACCCATGGCCACGCCAACCTTTTGCAAAAAGAACTGTCCCTGGAATGTCATAACATTATTTTCCAATATGATTTCTAGCAAGCTACATATTAATTGAACTTTATTGTTCATAGAACACCTGTTAGTTGTAAGAAATTCTCTAATCATCTCAATTCCCCATAAGTTGGGAATGCTAACTGTCATACCATTTTAAGAGACACCAAGATGTTTCTTGAAAGATTACACAACAGAATGGCCAGTATTGAAATAGATATGGACTTTGTATTGATTACTATGGATATAGAGTCTTTGTTCACTAGCATTCTACTGATTTTTTAAGATTTTAAGATTTAGTAATCTCAAATGTGATTTTCTCAAAGAGGCTATAGTACTACTGAGATTGATAAAACAGTCTCTGATGCCTGGAAATTGAGGCACACAAAATGCAGACCTTATTTTAATCCAGCTATGGATAATCCTGCTACTAATAGCAATGGTACCTTGCATATTAATGAGTTTAGAGTAGTGTTTCAGTTTGCCAGCAACATAAACCAATATATTGATGCTGTTAAGAAACACTGGCACCTTTTGCAAGAAGTACCTAATCTAAATGCTATTACCACTAGCATTCCACAGTTTAGCTTTAGGAATAATAAATCACTCAAACAGCATCTTTGTAATAGAGAGACACACAAGCCAAATTCTCTTTCCACACGTCAGGGTACCTATCCATGCAGGTCATGTAGTGCATGTCCTTACATTTATAACACAAATACATATACTCATCCAACAAAACAGTTCCATTTGTATTCCCATACATATGCTGACTGTAAAAGTACTGATGTGGTTTATTATGGTTTCTGCAAGAGATGTCCTGTTTTCTATGTTGGCAAGACTAATAGATCTTTTAAAGATAGAATTTTGGAATATCTTCGTGATATCAGGAATAGAAAACATACAAATGCATTAGCTAATCATGTCATGAACACTGATCCCTCACATTCCTTCCAGTTTTTTGTCTTACAACAGATACATAAAAATCTGAGAGGAGGGGATATAGAAAATATTACTGAAGGTTGTGAACAAAAATGGATAATGAAACTTTATGCAGACAAATATCCAGGTCTTAATGGTACCACATCTCTGGTCCCTTTTTTGAAAGCCAGACACCTTAAACACAAATAATTTTAAGCATAATATTTATTGCCTCTTACTTATGAATGAATTTTATATAATTGATTTTTTAAAAAAGATTTTTTTATGCTTAGTAGAAGCTTATGTTATGTATTTTATCTGATTTATGTTTAGTTTTTGTCTGTGCCTTTAAATGCTCCTTCAGGTATGATATGCTAATTGGTTTCAAGAGTATTTTAGAAATGAGCTGTTTTAACATTTTGTCTGAAGAAGCAACTGAGTGTTGCGAAAGCGCTTACCACTGTTTTCTTTTGTTTATTTTATTAAAGACGCTATTGTGTGCTACCTTGGTGCATTGTTCTTTTGTTCTTACACAAGATGTCCTTAACCTTATTCCCAAATGAACCAAATTGTATGGACATAGAATTCAGAAAATCCTGTATATCCAACATTTGAAGATCAGTCGAGGTGGTTTGTTCTACACTGACTTCAATGTTTCCTTGTCCTAACAGGGGTACAAATTTTTTACCCCAACCTTCCAACACCTCACTATTTATCTGTCGCAACATACAATCGGGGTACCCTCTTGCTTTAAACATCTGTGTTAACAATCCCAGTTCCTTTTTCAAGTTATCAAGGGTAGAGCAAATTCTTGCCCCCCTTATCATTTGTTCCCTAACCAAATTCCTCTTAACATGGTAGGGGTGTTGACTCTGGTAACTCAAAAAGCAGTTAGAATAGGTGGTCTTACAGTACACCCTGGATGAAAACTGCCTTAACTGGAGATCTCGGGTGATGTTAACATCCAAGTAGTCTATAGTGTATTCATCAAATGTGTGGGTAAATTTAAAATATGGACATATTTCATTAATATGTTCAATGAATTTATCCACAGTTGACCTGTCACATTTCCAAAGAATAAAAATGTCAAGATAACAACCATAAAAAAGCCACTCTTGTTTGAGTCCAGTATTAAAGATGTATTTACTCTCCCACATGGCCATGACAAGGTTTGCATAAATGGGGGTACACCTGGCCCCCATAGCCACACCCTTCACCTGCTTGAAATACTCATCCTCAAATGAAATAAAGTTGTTGTGAAGGATCCATTCCATTAATTCCATAACAAAGTTGATCATTGTATTACTTAGTTTAGAATATGCCAATAAGGCTTCATGGAACAACTCCAAACCTTCCTCATGGGGGATTGAACTAAATAAATCTACAATGTCAATCGTTGAAAATCCACTAGTGTCAAAGAAAAACTGGGGCTTAATCCTAGTTAAAAAGTCCCAAGAGTCCTTGATAACTTGTGTAAATGAACCCAAAACATCCTTCACCAACCTGTCAACAAAAACACCCAAAGGGTACGTTGAACTGTTCTGGCCAGCCACTATGAGCCTATATGGGGGGTGGTCCACATTTTTGTGGACCTTTGGGATTCCAAAAGCTGTGGGAATGACTGGACAATCATTCTTCAAGAAATTCAAAATGTCCTCATTAATAATACCCTGATATAAACGGTCTTCTAAAAACAGCCTTAATCTCCAGTGTGATATGTGAATTTCATTCAAAGAAGCAGAGGTATATCTCTCTGTGTCACATAAAATGTTCATGATGTCATTAACATAATCCATTCTCTCAACCAATTCAACCCCACCCCCTTATCCGGCTTCATAATTCGTATTTCGTCAGATAATCTGAGGCTGTTGAGTAACCCCTTCTCAGTGTTAGTCAAATTAAAATAATTATTCCTATGTTTCTTATATTCATAGGAGATCTCTCTCATACAAATTTTTTCATAGTGGGCCAACGTGGTGTGTAAAGGAGGGTTGTACAAACTCTTTTTCTTAAACCTTGAATAATCACAAAGCTGTTCCCTTTTATCTTTGAAAAAAAGTTGAAAATTGAGTTTCCTGATATAAAGTTTAAAATCAATAAGTACCTTAGAAATATCTGGTTTTCTAGCTGGAACAAATTTGAACCCCTTCTCAAGTAAGGAGAAATAATCCTCTGTTATTATCCTGTTTGAATAGTTAAAAATATTGAACCCGTTCAGACTAAGTAGTTTACCACCAAAACTA